>NW_028327174.1:167248920-167549845 GCF_987537825.1 Furipterus horrens | reverse complement strand
CACAAGCTCATCTTAGGGACCTGTCATCTCTAATCCTGACCACTTCAATAAACTCCAGATTCACCACTCATCTTCTCTATAATTGTTAGTATATTTGTTTAAAACACAATTTAACTGTGAAACTCAGCTATGTTGTTCCCACCTATCATCTTTATTAAACATCAATAAAAAAGCTAATTGCTTGCTTAAATTGTTTTACTGCTTCCTATTACCCTTCACGATAAATTTTAAAATTACCTAGCAATGCATAGCAAACTGACCATAGTCAATTAACTCATGCAGTGAATCCTAGGTTCTTTACAGTGAGCATTGGTAATTTCATTGGTTAGAGGCAGGCGGAGGCCGTTCTTACAACCTCCATACCAGGTGGCACATAGTAGTGTACGAATAGAGAACTAGACCAGTGGAACAAGTAGTTCAAATATAAACTCACATAAACATGCCCACCGATTGATTTGACACTACAGAGTAGTGGAGAAATGATAATCTTATCAATAAATAATGCTGGGTCGATTGGATATTCACAGGGAAAAGAGAATGATTCTTCGTCACTCCCTCATACTGTACCCTAAGTCAGTTGAGGAAGGTTGCACGTTTAAATGTAAAATATAAAACAATAAAGCTTCTAAAAGAGAGATCTCACATGTGAGGAGGATTTGGTGTGCTCCTGCTCTGAGATGTAGGAGCCCATGTTCAAGGACTAAAGAGAGACCTCAAGGAACTCAAGGCAGCTTCCAGTTGACAGCCAGCAAAGAAACAGGGTCCTTAGTCCTATAACCACAAGGAACCAACTTCTACCAACTACCAGAATGAGAGAGGAAGCAATTTCTGTCTGAGAGACTCTAAAGAAGATTCCATGCCTGCTGACACTTTGATTTCAGCCTTGTGAGACCTGGAGGAGAGGAACAAGTTGAGCCCACCCATACTTTCTGACCTGCAGAACTGAGAGATAAAAATTTTGTATTATTTTAAGTTGTTAAATTTGTTGTCATTTAAATTAAAAAAAAAAAAAACTAATTTGCTCATTAAGGAGAAAATAGAGAAATAAATTGTGATTAATTCTTGCAATGGACCAGGATAGAGCAGAGGTCAGTAGACTTTGACCCACAGATCAAATTTGACTTACGATTGTCTTTGTAACTGAAGTTTAATCAGAACAGAGCCATGTCTATTTGCTCATGTATGTCTATGGCTGCTTTCATGTTATGACAGCAGAGTTGAGTGGTTGCAACAGAGTCCTTAGGGCAGCCAAAGCTGGAAATGTTTACTATCGGGCTCTTTAAGGAAAAACTTTGTTGACACCTGGTATAGAAGAATAAAAAACAACAAACTACATGCAGTAATGTGGATGAATATCACAAGCATAATGGTGATTGAAGCCAGAAACAAAAGGATACTTACTGCATAATTTTGTTTATGTAAAGTGTACAACGAACTACTCTCTGCTTCCAGGAGTCATAGTGGTGCCTTTGGGATGGGGAGGGCAAAGTAGTGATTTAGATGTGGGTGTGAGGAGGCTTATGGGATGCTGGTGAAATTCTCTTTCTTGGGCTGGTTGGTGGTTAAATGGCTTTGTGAAAAACCCATGAAACATGATATGCTCATTTTTTATATTCTATTTTCTTTCACAAAGGAAAGAAATTTAAAACAGTATGACTCTATCTATCTATATAGATGTATATATATAAATAAATAAATTTATGTGTGTGTGTGTGTATAGCTTGAGGTCCTTAGTAACATTGAACTGAAACTCAAAATATCTTGTATTTAGAATGTCCTCTAGAGTCCATATAAGAACTTCCACTTGTCTCTAATATCTTCTTGCTATTTGTTTTGAACCAGGACCATTGACATTACCTAGGAACTTATTAGGAATGCAGAATCTCAACCCCTAGGAACTTATTAGGAATGCAGAATCTCAACCCCGCCCTAGACCTGCTGAGTCAGAAACTATTTTAGTAAGCTTCCACGTAATTCCCTTTCACACTGAAGTTTGAGAAGTACTACTGCTATGAATTTTCCAGTTCACTGCTAGCATATATATTTCTAAGTGGTCATAAACACAGTTCTTGGCAGTCCACAATCTCTAGACTTTTCACATGGACCTGGGCAGGACTGCTCTAGAAGCAAACATACTTGCCCCTACATCTTGAGCTAAATAAGGCTCTCTGTTTTCTGCAGTACTCTGTCAGACTTCAGGAGATACTAGGGCCTATATTTCCCTAATTTGCATTTGGATGGGTAAATGGATCCCAGATTTCTTTTTTATAATAATAAAGGGAACAAACACGAGAAGTTTATTGGTAATAAATATACTAGCAGCCTCTTTCTCTGCCACCTTCCATTTCAGACCTCAGGGGGAATATAAACATATCTGAAGATTATTTTTATAATCTCACAGGGTCAGTTTTTCATCTTTGGAGAGTCAACTGGAATGAGTAAAATTGTCTCTGGGAGAATAATATCTCCATCATGCAGTAAATAAAACCATCTTTTCTTCTCTAGAAAACTAAAGAAAGGTCATATATCACAAAACTAGATGTAGAAAAAATAATAACATATTCTTCCTTTAGAAGAGGAGAATGGAGAAATGACCCTTGTTGGATAACATTTCTTATGTAAATAGCTCAGAATCTAAAGTCAGAAAAGGTGCACCGACAATTTCTAGATAATTGTCCTGTGGTATGGATGCTCCTGGTATTTCTTTCTTACACAAAATGCAGCTTTAAAATGACAATTATGTTGAATATCTTTGCCTTTTGTTGTTTTTCCAAATTTGGAATGTTCTGTGTTACTGGCAGTATCAAATCACTTAATGGTGCAAAACTGAAAAGCACTGGGGGTGGGCGAAGGGAGGCATTGGTTACCTAAAATAATGTAACCACAGTATGTCATGAAGCCAATGACTCCATTGTAGCAGAGCATGAGTAAGTAATCAGATGTAGGGCCTTAGTCTGTGTGGCGGAATGACCAGAATAAGTAGTTTTCTGTTAAATATTCGATTTTTGTATTTTGAGGTATAAACCCCTCAATATTGCCAAACTTTTAGTGAAGACATAGAATGAATAAATGAGTGAGGGAGGGAGGGAGGGAGAAAGAGAGAAGGAGGGAAGGAGTGCATGCATACATATTGTAAAAATCAGTGAAAAGAGCTAACTTCCATATTAGGGTCAATATGATGAGAAGAAGGTTTGGGATACATGGCATGGTAAGGCCCATAAGCTGAACTGTGCTGAGCCCAGGTGTAGAGCTTCATGTACCCATCAGAACCAGAGGTGGCAGAGAACTATAAGGCCCTCTGGGAATTTACCCCAGTCTAATGGAAAACAAAAGACTTGCCTGCCTTTGGAATCAGAGTTTGAACCAAACCTCCAGAAACTAGGAAGCAGAGTGATTCTAGCTGTATTCCCTCAACTGAACAGATAAGCATGAGAGTTGCAACTCAAAATAATATATTGATCATATTGTAGGGTATGATGTTATCTCAGAGTGTCTGGGTTTCCTTGTGTTTATATGGATAATAGGCAATTGTGTCTTTTATAGTCTCTCACAGTCAAGAATAAAAGAATATTAAATATTATATGTTTAATGCTTATATTGGAATGCATTTCATTTGACAATTATTAAAATCATTATATTTTAATGAGATAAGTATTTAAATATGGTTCATTTATGTTATGTTGCTTTTTATGTACTTTAAAATAGTCAACACAAAGCTAGTATAATATAAACTATGAGCTGGTTTTACTACCCCAAGAGGTAGTGAGTTGTTATAAATAGAAATTCATACTTCAGGGGTGGTCATCTATTAGTATATAACAAAGGCCACACTTGAGAGGCATCTTTTTATCCTTATCTCTTATCCACACTGGTAGTTTTGTTAACTGGCACTGTGGATATTAGAAATAAATTCTTATTGAAAAAACTAGAAACTTCTAATTAGCAGCATATGGTTATTAGAAATAGTGTTTCTCATTAATAAAAAGAATGGCATTTAAGATACATGGACTGTGAAGGTAAAGGGATTAAGCGAAACAAAAAACAAAACTCAAACACAGATGACAGTATGGTGACTACCAAGGGAAAGGGGCAGGTGGGAGGAGGTACAAGAGGGTAAATGGGGAATAAATGGTGACAGAAGGAGACTGAACTTGGGGTGGTGAACACACAATACAATATACAGAGGTTTTACTATAGAATTGAACATCTAAATCCTATAAAATTTTATTAACCAATGTCACCTTAATAAGTTCAAATAAAAATAAATAAACAAAAAAACAAATAAATGAATACTTGTCTGCGTATATGACAGCATTTTGTCTGCACCTTGTCTGAGGGTGAAGGGGAGGAGCTGTGCTTCATCTACGGACAGCATTTCAGCAGCTACCATTTCTCCAAAGCAAATAGCTAAGAGTTGTTCATGACCGACTTGCTAATGTCAGTTTTCAAGAATTCTTTAAAACTTTATTTATATGTATTTTTCCCTTTTATCAATGTTCTTTTACCAGTCTATTGATATCTATGGGGGAAGATGTTCAGACTTTGGAGCTGGGGGCATGAATGACATCCACTTTTGGCCATTCCCTAGGTGACAATAGCTATCATTTCCCAATTTGGCTTCCTGATGCATTTCTGCCTACTTAGGCCTATCCCATTAGTCTCCATCTGTGGGGATATGAAGATTAACCTTGCTCAGTGTTATGTTGAAGATTTGAATTGGAGATCAATTTCCTTTAGGGAAGAGACCATCAATCAATGTCAACCTTTTATTTATTCAACACCCGCTGTATGCACAGTATTGTTCTAAGTCTTTGGAGAATTATCAAAATTGTGTATGTATTATAGATAATGATCTCCAGGACTCATGATCTACAGGGGCACAGATGATAAAAAGGTGTATTTAATTTTGTTATCTGAAAATAACCTTTAGTGACAGCTGTCTATAGATTCACTGCTGAGGGCTGGGACTTGCAGTGGATCCCATGTTCTTTAAAATTCTCTCTCTTTTCATTTCTTTCTTTCTCCACCCTTTCTTTTTTCTCTCTCTCCACCTTTTGCATTCTTCCTTCATTTTTTCCCCTTTCACCCTCTCTCACTCATTTCCCTTCTTCTCCTCTCCCTTCCTCACTCCTTCCCTTCTTTTCTCCTTTCTTTCCTTCCTTCTGTCTTTTGCCTGAACAGTTTATTTGAGCATTTTCCCCAAGATAGTGAAGTTTCTAATCTATTATTTTTTTTCTCCTTGTCTTTACATCATGAAGTTTAAATGGCTTTCTTTCAAAACAAATGACAAGTGTTCTCTCCCCTCCCAGAAAGTGACTGTGGCATTCTGGGTTTTGAGTACTTCTTCTTTAAGGCCATCCATGCTAAGGGCAATTGGCGCTGTTTTCACTGAGCCTTGGCAAATTTCCCAATAGCCTAGATTCACCTGAATCCTCCTGCTCACAGAATTTCCTTGCCCTCATCTTGCTACTCTAGAACACAGGTATTCTGGGGTTTGAATCTTAGTTTTGCCACATTCTGACTCTGGCAGTGGGTAAGGTATCTAAATTCTCTCAAGTCAAATTTCTTCATCCACAAAGTAGGAAACATAATGTTTAAAAAATAATATATAGAGTATTCTTTTCAACTTTGGTTATTGCCATCATCTCTGCTTTATTTTTACCTTAATTCTTTGTTTCTGATCCTATGGTCCCTGGACCCTCCACTCCACTGTACTGGGGTGACCTGCCTATGCTCATCTACCAGGTATCAGATGCAAGTGAGTCTCCTGACCTCAGCATCGCTGTCTCCAGCAGAGCAACTCAACTCCGCACCCCTACCACATGTGCACACACACACACACACACACACACACACACACATACACATACACAAACATACTGCTGGAGTCATCACAGAGGTTCCTGGCTCCTTCCCTAATCTGCACCTAAATACTGGGGTCCTGTATGCCAGAGAGACCTATTTTAATTTGGAAGATAAATAGTTTTTCTTTTATTCCTCTCAATAGTTATACATTTATATAATTCCCTTCCCAGGATATATTTAACCTCCAGAATAATACCTACCTCTATGGGAAGATTTAGAAATCCTAATCACCAAGGTGCTTAAGAATTTAGGACCAGAAGTCAGAAAGACGCTTCAGATCCTGGCTTTGCTACTTAGCAGCTGTGTGAATTTGGGGAAGTGTTTTAACAGTTTGAGACCTTAGTTCTAACCCCATCTATTTATCTAAAGATGACAGGTTTCCTGCAATGGAAGGAGCATGCTTTGGGGCAGCAGACATAGTTTCAAGTCTTGCCTCTACCGTTTTTGGTATGAACAATATTTAGAAAAATCTCTGAGCTTCTGTTTCTCATACAAAAAATGGGATAATGATGCACAGCAAAGCATTATGGTGAAGATTAAATGAGGTAAACTCTTTTTCCCAGCATCTTGATGGTGATCAGCTCCTTCAGGATGAAGTTGAACATCTCCTTCCCAGACACTGGCTGCCAGAAACTCAATGAAATGAATGATAAATGCAAACTTCATTCCTTCACGGGAAGAGTATAGCCACAGAAGTTGCTGCTGATGCTCTGGGTGAAGAGTGAAAGACTGTGTGCTTCCAATCAGTGGTGGGAACAAAAAACATGGTTTCCCCGTGAAATGGGCTGTCTTGACCCACTGCTATGTCTGCCTACTACTGGGTAAGGGGCATTCCTGTTATAGACCAAAGATAACTGGAGAAAAGAAACACAAATATGTTCAAGGTGGCATTGTAAATGTTAATCTGAGTTTTCTCAACTGTGGTTATGGTAAAAAATATAATAGTAAAAAAGAAAAGGAAAGAGAAGGATATTCTGGCTGGGGGCTTTAAAGAGCTATCAGAATCTGCAAGTTTTCAATTTCTCCAGAGAATATGATGCCCCCTGCACAAAGAAGATAAGAAACCCAGGATCAAACTGCTCAAGATTCAGTGTTTTGTCACCCCAGGTGTCCTTCAACACAAATGTCAGTGTATTGCTCTGAAGGAGCAGCATGCTAAGAAAAATAAGAAAGAAACAGCAGATTATGATAACCTTTTGGCCAAGAGAATGAAGCAGGCCAAAGAAAAATGCCAGAAACAGAGGCTGTCCTACCTGAGAACTTCTAAGTCTCAGTCCAGTCAAAAATATGATTTTCTAAAGATAACAAATACATATGATCAGATATTTCAAAAGATTAAGTGAGAGAAAAATCCATGAATAAATTTAATTGCAGAAGTCTTGGAAATGTTATTTCCAACCTCAGGAAGAGTACCTTTACATAAGGATTCTAATCAACGTTTCAATGGGTCAAATACAGAAAGGACACAACCTCTTTCTTCAACTTGCTTTTCATGGTACTTCTGGCTTTCCTGGGTCTCTCTCATAAATTGCTCCTGCCACCCTTTTCTTTCTCTCTTTTATCTTTTCTGGGGCAGCTGCCCAACCCAAATCAACAAACAACAATAACAAAATCAACTGTTTTTAAACCTCTCAACTCTTGCTACAGAGTGTGCCTTCCTGTCTGTGATTTTATTTCCAAGCTCCAACGTCTTTGCTCTGAGGTTTTCTGTGAGAGATACCACTCCTAGTGCTGTGCTCACCATGGTGAATGAAGCGTTGGGTAGCAGAGCATATCTGAAAGCCCACTCATCACTACAGCTGGTCCCAAAGACAAGCTGACTTCAATGGTTGGGCAGCTGGTTGGATACGGTTCTTTTGACAGCATTGCCAGTGGGTTGAAGAAGCTGTGTAGGAAGGGAAGAGCGCTGAAAAGATTTCTATCTGTGTTTCTGTGCAGGACAAGCACCCAAACAGTCCCAGAACAGGATGCCTTTAACATCACCTTGCTTTCAACCCTTAAGAGAACTTCCCTACATGGAAACCTGGAGTATTGTGACTCACAAGGCATTCACATATTCTGATTGTGAAGCAAGAGTGGGAAGAATAGATTTTATGTGCAAGGCAAAAGTTGTAATTAGAAATTCTTCCCAAACTTAAACATTGTCAAACACAGAGACTGTTTAAGAAGCAATGCTGGAAATGAGTTTGTCCTAGGAGTATATCCTCTCTCAATTTAGATCTCAGACTGTTGTAGCTGGACATTATAGATTGAGGGTCCAAACTCAAATACTAGAAGGAGGTAAGCACATTGCCTAAAACAGGAAAGTTCCCTTGTGGGGACTGTGGCATCAGGAGAGGGCAGAATCTAAAGGGGCAGATACAATTTAATTTCTGGTGATTGTTGCCTTGATGCTCATTATTGTCAGATTTTCTAGTTTATTAGTAGAAACTGAATTTTAATGTGAAACCCTTTTAAATATTTGCAATTAATTAAACAAATAAACAAAGCACCATGTGGGCCCAGTGGCTGCTGTGTTGTACGATAATTGTAATTCTAGTTAAAAGACTTTTATCTTTTGGCAGAAACAGGCTCAGCAATGAGAAGTGACTGCTTTGCAGAAAGTTGTCAGAGACAATTATTTTAGATATGCTGGAGAGTAAGGTCCTAGTCTAAATTTTATTTATAAAAGCCAAGTGCATGGCCAATCAACCCCTAAAAATACACTGATGGAACATAAATGTGGTAGATCAAATAATTAATCTAATTCTTCACTTCCCCTTAAGCACGATAGTATATTCATCCCATTACCATGGCTTTATGGTGTGTGGAGTATATTTAGCCATCCTTGACTTTGAGCTTGATATTGACCGGATTTGGCTAATGGAATGTTAGTGAACATGACTCAAACAGAGGCTTAAAAAGTGCTATTGTGGTTGGTCTGCTCTCCTCTGTTATTACCACGAGGACAACATGCCCCCAGTAGATGCTTGTACCGTAAGAATGCCACAGTTGAACCTAACTTGCAAACTAGAACTAGGTCAAATGGAGTTCAGACAAGATTAGCTAAACCCCAGCCAGTCTTTTGTTGTGTGAATATAAAATAATATCAATATGATGCTGGAATTTTTGTGATTGTTTGCCATGTAGAGATAATTGATGAATACACTGAGGATTGTGCTCCCATCCAACCCAGTAGAAATTTACATCCTTATTGGAACATCAATCACTACTTCCTCTATACAAGATCTCTATCTATCTATCTATCTATCTATCTATCTATCTATCTATCTATCTATATCTATCTATCTATCATCTATCATTTATCTATTATAACCAAAGTTTTGCCACCCTGAAGATGCCTTTTTTTGGATGTTGTTTTTAAGCTGTTTGGTAAGAAACAAGACTCAGAAGAAATCTTTGACACCCCTTCCCACTGCCCCCCAAATTTCTTGCTCAAGAGATTCTTGCTAAAGAGATTCAGGAAAAGAATCTTAAGATGTTCACCTTGGCCTAACTTCATTGAGAATGATAAATAGGAGGGCTTCAGTCAGGGGTCTGTTAGTTACATACCCCATGTGTCCCATTGTTTCTGAGTTGCCCAGCAGAAATTTGCCTGCCATGTGTGTTCTGCTCTCCCTCAATTACCTGTAAATCACCCATTCTCACTTCTGAAATCTAAGACTCCATTCCCACTCGCATTTTACCCTATGTCTGAACTAGTCACATATACCCAATATTGCCTCACTGTTTTTGGAATTTTAATGCTTATGTGAATTTCCCATATATTAAAATTTGATTTTTCTCCTGTTAATATGTCTGTGAATTTGATTATTGGCCCAGGAGGAAGAACTTAGAAAGGAAGGAAATAATTATTTTTTTAGGTCCTACACAATTGATCTATCTGGCTATCTATTTGCTAAATATATCTAGTTTGCCAAGGCTATAATAATAAAATACCATGGAGTGGGAAGCCTAGACAGCAGAAATTCATTTTCTTACAGTTCTGGAAGCTAGACGTTCAACATCAAGGTGCTGACAGGTCTGCTTTCTTTTAAAGCTTCTCTTCTTGGCTTGCAGTAAGTCTGTGAGCCATGGTGTCTCCCAATGCCACAGTGTCAGCCAGGAGTAATGCTTTATCAGTGGGTTTGTAAGGTAGTTGCAATTTGGACTTCTTTTCTCCATTGCTGCTGGCTCATTTGTAGTCACTGTGGCTGGTGGCCTTGAAGTGAATTCTCACAGAGGGTCAGAATGAGTCCCCAGATATTTTCTTAGGAACCTCAAGAAAAAGTTTTGCAAAAAAGAGATCCAGACCTGTCCTCTTTCTGCAGTTAGCTTGGACCAAGCTACATTTATGGGCAGTTACCCAAACTCGTGACAGCCCAAGGCAACTGGAAATAACAGGGATCATAGCTTCTTCTCTGCTGTTGTTGACTTTTCTCAGTCACACTCTGGAAATATTACCAAAAATGTTATTATATTAAACTCATAACAATACAGGTGTAGTAGGTTGATTGTGTCCCCCCCCCAAAAAAAGATGTGTTGAAGTCCTAACACAATGTACCTCAGAATATCATCTTATTTGGAAGTAAGGTCTTTACAGAGGTAATAAAGATAAAACAAGGTCATTAGAATGGGCCCATTTCAATATGACTGGTGTCCTTATAAAGAGAGGAAATTTGAACACAAAGACAGATGTGCACAGAAGGAAGACCATGTGAAGATACACAGAGAGAAGATGACCAAGTAACTGTAGTAACCTATGGAAGAATCAAGAAATATCAAGGATTGCTGGAAAAAACCAGAAGCTAGAAAACTCAAGGAAGGATTCTCCCCTAGAGCCATCAGAGAGAACACAGTCCTGTGGAGCCCTGGATTTTGGATTTCTAGCTTCTAGGACCATGAGACTATAAATTTCCATTGTTTAAAGCCACTTAGTTTTTTGGTATTTTGTTACAGCAGCCCTAGGAAACTTATACAATAAGTAGTACTAAAAATGAATTAAGAAGACATTCTCCAAAATGAACCTAAAAACAATTTTAGAAAATTCTAAAACTGAATAGCTCTTTTGAAAGATTCTTTTTACAAATAAATGTAAGTACATGAATGCTTAAAATAAAAAAAACTGGAGATCTCTTTTCTTAAAGATGTCATATTTTCCAGCATGCAATGAATGGAACTTAGAATTGTTTGTGGAAATGTGTTTCCCCCTTCAAAATCATTAAAACATACATAGTTGCTCTTTATGTTAGTTTTATGATGCATGTCGGAATTCTAAATTAAATATTGTTTAGATGCTTATGCACCAAGAATTTTTGTTTCTCAAGGAAACATAAGACTAGATGGAAAAAATATCTCTTATACTGAGGCAATGAATCCTTACTCAATAACCAAAATGTACTTTAAAGCAGGATTTTATTATGATATCAAAATATTTTGATAGGCAAAAAGACTATGAATGCAGAGACATCTGTGTTCTAGAAACCCAAAGAGCAAGCACATTTGCCAAGATGTTAGACACCACCTTTTCAAACATGCTCACGTCTTTTGTTCCATTCTTTGCTTCTGTGCCTGTAGACCTGGTAGTGCTAAATACAGGGACTTGGAAACCTTTCCATATTTCCTCTTCTGATAGCCCCAGATGAAAGTACACATGCTAACTTTGCTGAGCTTTTTCATCAGTTCCTGAAAGTTCTACAAAAGCATGTGGCTGACCAGGAAACTGGGTCAGGCAATTGTTCTGTAATAAAGATGATCTTTTGAAGTGTCTCAGCAGCTGCCTACCTTGAACAAGAGTCCCGTGGATCATGCTCTTCACAAATTGAGCCTCAGGGCTCAGATATTTCTCATGCTATAATAACAATAAAAAAAAGTTTTGCCCCTTTTTTATACCTGCCTTCAGGCTTTTTGATTGACGAACCTATTCACTTAAATGGAGTTTTAAAAATTGTTTAAAAAAATACAACCACTTCTTGGAATATATTTGTAAAGGAAATCTATGTCTTGAAACTCTGAAGCTAGTACTGCCATGTTGCCATAGGGCACCCACCATTGACTTGGGCAGAATCTCTAAGAGGTGGTTTGATTGAGATTTGAACAGGATTTGATCTTTCAAAGTCAGAGGTATTTTCCTGGCCTTGGGATTTTCTAACCCCTATCCCCAGCCCCAACAGAGACATTTTTCTTTTAATTCCCCAGTCAAGAAAGAAATAAGTTGTGGTTTTCTTTTGATAGAAACTGACAACATTAGCATATTCACAGTGAAATATGTACAACCCATTAGATCAGATACCCTTTAACAGGACCACGAATTATGAATCAATGAAAGAAGCTGTCATCAGCTATTTTACCTTGATATTAATAGAATGAACAGTTAATGTTGGATCTATCCAGGGCACATTTGCCACTAAACCCGTCTTGTCTTTCAAGAATGAGATAGAGACAGAAGATGGATGGAGGGAGGGAGGGGAGCCAGGTGAGAGAGGGGGTTGGAGAGTTTGGGAGATAATACCATTTATGAGGATATTTAAAAAAAAAACTTCTTTATTGATTTAAGAAAGAAAGAAAAAAAAAGAAGAAGAAGAAGAAGAAGAAGAAGAAGAAGAAGAAGGAGAAGGAGAAGGAGAAGGAGAAGGAGAAGGAGAAGGAGAAGAAGAAGAAGAAGAAGAAGAAGAAGAAGAAGAAGAAGAAGAAGAAGAAGAAGAAGAGAGGGAGAGAGAGATCTATTTGTTATTCCACTTATGCATTCTTTGGTTGCTTCTTGCATGTGCCCTGACCAGAGATTGAACCTGCAACCTTGGTATATCATATGATGCTCTAATCAAGTGAGAAAACTGGCCAGGGCAAATACAAGAATATCTTTTAACATCCAGTGGAATTCAGAAAACCCACTTGTTAGAGGACCTGGCTAATGCAGGTTCACTCAGATCATTCAACTTGAGCAAAGAGCCATCATCATCAGATTAACCTTTTTGTCTACAAGGGCCAGCAGCCTGTGGCCTGTTGCCTCTTTTTGTATGGCTTGAGAGCAAAAATGGTTTTTACATTTTAAAATAACTGTTGAAAAATCAAAAGGTGAATATTATTTTGTGACATAAAAATTATATAAAATTCAAAATTCAGTGTCCAGAAATAAAGTTTTGTCAGAATACAGCTATGATTGACTATTCCTTTATGTAATGCCTAT
Organism: Furipterus horrens; assembly: GCF_987537825.1. Classification (NCBI taxonomy): domain Eukaryota; kingdom Metazoa; phylum Chordata; class Mammalia; order Chiroptera; family Furipteridae; genus Furipterus; species Furipterus horrens. Next base: position 167,536,815 of record NW_028327174.1, on the reverse strand, counting down.
GGATACTTTAGTATTACAATGGCAGAATTGAGTAATTGTGACAGCAACAGTATGACTTATTTATTCCTTTGCAGAAAAAAAAGCTCACTGACTTCCTATATATTGAAATACATGCATTCACATATTTACACATACATCTGTACACATAAATGTAAATCTCTATCATCTCTATATATCTATCTGTTCATTTATTTTCCACCTAAATTTTTTTTCCCATACAAAAGCAAACCTTTCCTGGTGGCTTTTCTTTCTTCTAATCAAAGTAATATAAGCCTTGAAACATAGTGAGTGTACATCTCTATGCTCTTACTCTATTTTCATAGTTAAAAACAACATTGGTTAGATATACAAAGAGATGTTTTATTCTACTGTGCATTTACCTTGATAAAAATTCAAAGTTCTTGATATTTACTCTGGCAGGCAGGGCAGTATATTCACCCAGAGTCTGGACCATAAAAGTATTTGGTATTCCTACAATATCAACTTCAAAGGTAATATAAAACTGTTAGTAGTAAATATACTAAAGCCTTAACTACCCATCTCAGGTGGCAGAATTCATTTCCTATCCTGTAGTTAAAAAGGGACTTAAATTCAGGCTTTCAGCTGGGAATTATTTAAGCTGTGTTTTAAATGGATGTTCAAGAAAGAGCTTAAACATCATTACTTCCAGTGGGAACATTTTGATCCTAGAATTGAAGACCCTTTTATTTAATTTTTATAAAGTGACTAATGGGAACTTGAAGGCAGCCAACTCAATTCAATTTGGCAAATGTGTCTCAAATGGTGTGATGTGATAAAAAATATATCTGATCTTTGTTCCTGGTTCCTGGCACGGAGCTTCAAAAACCCTTGGAATTTTCCTGATAGGAGTATCTTTTGTGGTTCATAACAAGCCCCCTTTTCACCATATCTGAGTTTATGCTAACAAGGTGACTCATAGTACACCCAAGATGGTTTCAAGTGAGGTGCTGGCCATGCCAGAGAGACTAAGCATGTGATTAGAGGGTTAGAACTTTCGGTCCCTTCACCCCCAATCTCCAGGGATATTGAAGAAGAAGGGAAATGGAGATTAAATTCAAACATGTGGCCACTAATTCAGTTATGACAACTGAGTGAAATGTCAATAAAACCTCTGAGCACTGAGGCTCAGAGAGTTTCTAGGTTGGTGAACATACTGTGAAATGTACTGGCGGGTGGCACAACCTGAGTCCACAGGGACGGAAGCTCTGCACTCCTCTTCCCGGAACCTTGTCCTGCTTATCTCCTGCATTCAGCTGTTTTTAAGCTGTGTCCTTTATAATAAAATGTTAATTGTAAGTATAGTGCTTTCAGTGAGTATAGTAAGTCATTCTAGTAAATTATTAACTTGAAAGGTATTATGAGAACACTTGAAATTTTTTCCGGCTGGGCAGAGGTGCAGGTAGGTAGCTTGGGATACTGGAGACTAACTTCTGAAATTTGGGCTCTTCTCTGGATCGGAACCATATCAACTTGTTAACTCCATGTAGATGGTGTCAGAATTTAATTAACCGTTGGACATCCAGCTGGTGTCACAGAACTATTGCTGAAATGCATATGGTGATTGCAGGCTAGGTCCAACGCTAGGTGCTGAGGATGGAGAGATGAGTAAGACCGTTCTCATTCTCAAAGTGCTCACAACCTGGTTTTGTAAAATTTTCATATTTTCAAAATGTGATCTTAGGATAAGCGTGTCAACCTCCTCTTTAAAGAAGGGAGTGCAAAGAGCAAAAATACATGGAGGAAGTTTTGCCATTTATGGACAAACACTGTCACCTGTAAAAGCAGGGGTTTTATTCTTGTGGCCATCCTATAGTTTTATTTATGCTAATTCTCATGTTGCCGAGTTTGTGTTCTTGGAATATGCATCAAGTGTGTGTTTTGGGGCTGCTCTTCTCTGTGGGATTTGTAGTGGGTGACACTATTTGACACTAAGAAAAGAGGAAAAGTGTTTCTGCAAAGTGAATGGATCCAGAAGCCCTCGCTGGGTTAAGTTGCTCACTGAGGCTCAGTGAGTGTCTGCAAATCATTTGTAAAAGGCAGTGTCTTTCCTAATGAGAAGCTAAACCTTTGGACTAGAGAGCAAACTGAATGGGGTGGGTTATATAACCTTGGGTAAAGCCTGGACAGCCAATGTCTATGGCCTGGATTCTAACTCCTCTCTGGATAAAGGCAACATTATTAATTCAGTTTCCAGTGTAGGATAGGTAGGGTTGCAGGGAGAAGCAAGAGGATCCAGGCAGGGAGAAGATATTGGCTAGAGAACAAAATGACCACAGCAACAACAAAGCTGCCAAGAAAGGCCGCCAGGGGGATTATATCAGTAATATTCTAGCTGTTTTAAGCAGTAAATAATTTAATACCAGGACTTAGGTGCTTATTAAATTGTGGCTGGGCTGGAGAAAGTGGGCTCCAGACCAGGCCCCACAGAAAGGGCTCTTAACACAATGTTACACAAATAACATACCCTGGTAGCTGCTGCTTCTGTCACCGTAAGAGAGCCAAGGACTTAGCGCAACAGTGGCCCTGTTGATGGCTCTAGGACCACAGCACCACAGCTGCAGTCCATGACTAAGGAAGGCCACTTGTGCCTGAGAGAGCTTTAGCCTTGCAGGCAAAATGGACACTGCCCAGGGCACTCTCTCTCTCTGCACCCTCTCCCCACTCAACTCAGTGCAAGTGACCAAACAACCTAAGTCATGTCTGCAACTGAACTGTAAGAGCCTTTGGCGTGTGTAAGCCATGTCTTTATAACTTCTGAGTTTAAGTGGAAATTAGAGCAGATGTTGAACAAATGAACCAAATTACCATTGTTTCCATGGGATGGAGAAAGGGTACTAGAACAATAGAATTTCTTATCTTACCATTATGTGCCTGTACTTGAGAAACTCATCATTTTTATATTCCATGAAGCTGTGGACCACTGCTGTGAATGTGCAGAAAATGAGATCTCCGTCATCTGAGGTAGGGCTTATAAGAGTGAGTGGGTTTTTGGGGGGTGTGCAGGGGTAGAAATAATCTCAGGAAGAGGGGAAAATAATTGAGGAATAGGTTTATAATGGTCTCTTTCCATCTAGAGGCTCTGATTCTGAAGCTGTTCTCTGCTTCTATGGCAGGTGGATTTATACTGTTTTAAGAAAAAAGGTCACTTTCTCAAACTTAACTGTTATGAATGTGACTGAGCTTAGTGTATTTTCAGCAAGTTAATACTTTTCTGAAGAACTTTAAAGAACCCTGGACATGTTTAACACAATAATTAAATAACTGGCATATTTAAGCATAAACATCTTATTCACTCATTGATCATATTCACGATCTTTAATTTTCATTCACTTAACATTTATGAAGCACGTATGTGCTAAACACTTAAAAAAATAGAGACAAAAGATCAGTTCCGGAACTCACATTGCTCACAGTTGAGTGAGAGATATGACAATAAATATGCTAAAACAACGTAGTGCAACCAATCAGTGAAGGTTAGTCAACATTTATGGAGAATTTACAATGAATCAGTGCTAAGTGCTTTTTTTATGTGTTGTCATTAGATCTTTACAATAATCTTTGAGTATGGCATTATTAATATCCATTTTATAAATGAGGAAACTGAGGCACAGAAAAGTCAATAATGTACTTTAAGTTGACTCAGCTATTAAATGGATCACTCAAACTGCATTAAGACTGCAAAACTGAGCTCTTAACCACAGGTTGGGTACAGACAACTGATGAGGACACTAACCTATACTTTTCATTCAGTCTAAGGAAGATGATTCAGAGAATTGACTCAGAGCAAGAGGATACAAACTGATGTTTTAGGTTGAGTTGAATGAAGTTGGCCAGGTAAACAAGTGGAAAACCATTTTGGGGGCAGAAGGGTCAGTACAGTTGCAGGCCCACAAATGTGAGAGAGTAATACATGTGTTGGAACTTGCAAGGAGTTTTACATGGTACGAAGTGTGGGCTTGTGTAAAGGACTGGTGAGAGGAAGGCTTTATAAGTCTTTATAAGTTGAAGAAATTTCAACTGAAATCAGAAGGCATGGAAGGATTTTAAACATGAGAGATAAGATCTTTTAGAAATAACTCTCTGGTAATACCTTACATGCAGGACACTGAGAGCAAGAACTTCCAAAACAAAAGTAAAATCATCACCTGCTATTCCTTGACAAGGATTTAGTGCCATGTTAATACAAAACACCCTAATTTGAAAAACTCATTAAAGAACTCAATCTCCCATTGATGTCTTTCCAGCATTAATAAAAAAATTGAGATGCATGATATCCAAGAAGGGTAATAGAACGAGCACACATTTCAAGTCTCCAGTATTTACCTATCCTTGTGTCCAGTTAGATTGGGCTGATTGTTGATGAGGTCTGGGATGATGGGGTACACTCTACACTCTTTCTCATAACCTGCTGTATCCCAGTCAGCTAGTGGGCTAGCCCCTCTCCTCTGAGATCTTTAGATTATGAAATACCCTTCTTCAAGAAATACTGATTTCAGGTGACTGCTAAATGAACTTCTCATTTCGGCTCTTCTTGTCACTCCTGTAGATAAACCACATAAATCACATGAGACCTGGATTTTTAAAAATGGAGGCGGAGGGTCTGTTGAAAGGCAATGTTGTATAGGGATTACACATGCAACCTCTCGATTAACCAGTACACAATTTCAAATATTGGCCTCAGCACCTAGAAACATTGTGAACCACCCACTAAACCTCAGTTTCTGCATCCATATTGGGTAAAAATAGTACCTTCTTTACAATGTGATGGAGAGTAAAAGGGATAATCCATGTAAATGTTATCACAGCCTCTATGACAAAATAACTACTCAATAACCTACTTGTTTATTGTTGCTGTGGTGGTGGACAGAAAAAAGAAATGGCACAAATTGGCCTGATTTCCATTCTTTCACAGTCTAACAGGAAGGATTTTAAGCAGATGAGATAATCTCAGGATCCTGGCATTCTTTTTCTCAAAAAAGACACTAAAAACAAAGGCAACAAAAGCCAATATAGACAAATGCGACTACATTGAACTAAAATGCTTCTGCGCAACAAAGAAACTATCAATAAAATGAAAAGGCATCCTCTGAAATGGGAGAAAATATTTGTAAACTACATATCTGATAGAGGTTAATATCCAAACTACACAATGAACTCATACAATGCAATAGCAAACAAAACAGACCAAAACAAAGAAAAAAATAAAAATAACACACTAATTTAAAGATAGGCAAAGGACCTGAATAAATATTTTTCTGAAGAAGACATACAAGTGGCCAATGAGTACATGAAAACGTTCTCAATCACTATTCAGCAGGGAAATGCAAATCAAAACCACAAGGACGTATTACCTCATATCTATTTGGATATCTATGTTAAAAAAGACAAGAGATAAATGCTGGTGAGGATTTGGAGAAAAGGGAACTCTTGTGCCCTGTTGGTGGGAATGTAAACTGTACAACTACTATTAAAAAAAGTATGGAGTTTCCAGAAATTAAAAATAGAACTAGCATCTGATCTGGTAATGCCACTTCTGGGTATATATCCAAAGGAAATGAAATTAGTATCTCAAAGAGATATCTACATTCCCAAGTTCTTTGCAGTGTTATTCACAGTAGTCAAGATGTAGAAACAACCTAAGTGTTGCTCAACAGGTGAATGGATAAAGAAAATGTTATATGTATGTGTATATATATATATATACACACACATATGTATATATATGTGTATATGTATACATGTATATATATATGTAAGTGTTATTCAACTTTAAAAAATAGTAAATCTTGGCATTTGCAACAATATGGATGAACCTAGAGGGCATTATGCTAAGCCAGACAGATCACACAGATAAGAACAAATACTGCATGGTATCACATATTTAGAATTTAAAAAAATGTTAAACTCATAGAAACAGAGTGTAGAATGATAGTTGCCAGGGTTGGGGGCTGGGAGAAATGGGAAGAGATCATTAAAAGGGTACAAACTTTCAGTCAAAAGCTGAATAAGGTCTGAGGATCTAATGTATCACATGGTGACTATATTTGATAACACTATATTGCATCATTGAAATTTGCTAAGAGAGTAAGTAGATCATTAAGTATTCTTATTTTACCCCCAAAAGATAACTATTGAGGTGATGGATATGTTAATTAACTTGATTGTAATCGTTTCACAATGCATCAAACTACACACCTTAAATATATACATTGGTTGTTAATTATATCTCGCTAAACACAGAAAAAATAAAAGTAACAAAGTTTAAAAAAAAGCTATTACAATGTTTACCAAAACACACACACACACACACACACAAAAACATCAAAAAACAAAAAACAAAGCAAACAACTGAACAAAAATACAAAGACAAATGTATTAGTGGGTCTCAGCACACCCTCTAAGAGGGCCTTTTGTCCCCTAATATAAAATGCAGTCCTGGTTTACTGTTAACCAATGTCCTTCTCTCCTTTCCTGTTCTACACTGTCTCCCCACTCCTCTCAATCAAAAGCCAGTTAGCTCCCCATTGATACATGTTTTATTTTTATTGGATTATTTACTCCTAAAGCTCCTGTAAGAAATTGGCACCTAGTTAATGGACTGTTTTCTTTAACTTGATTAAAATCATATTAGCTTAAATAACAAAAGATTAAATAGTAGAGATTAAATAATATTAGAATTTAAAAAATACCAAACTGGATTGTGCTGATCTGAGCAAAATTATTTTTGCTCTATTAAGTACCATTTACACTAAATGGAAAACTCCATATATATACCTAAGCATATTATTCATGACTTTTACTTCTTTCTTCAAGGTGAAATGGTCATAAATAATGTTTCTAGAATGCCCTCTTTTCTACGACCACAGTCATAAACACAGAGGCTGATATATGCTCTTCTTCCCTTACTTCCTTGATAAGGTGATCAGAAACAAAACTTTAGGAAATATAAACTCACCCATGTAGAACACAGAGGAAGAAATGTCAAAACAATAGACCATTACACAAAATGGCAGCAAACTGAGGTCAAAGGTAACTGAATTCAAGCGATGGAAGTCAAGATAAAAAAGAACCAGCCTTTGACAAGGACATTAAATAATTTTATTAAATAATTTGCTTCTTGATGCTCTCTACATTAAGCATTGTTTCAACAAATATAAAGATCAATGACATGTTAGATATGTTAGTAATTTCAAAGAGAAGTGTTCAGTTCTTCAAAGAGTTTATAAACCAATGTTCTGTGCTTTGGCTCCCAATTAAAATTGACCAGTCCTTTGCCTCACTGCCTCTCTATCTCAAGGTGACAAGCTAATCTGATAACATACTAAGGTATAAATGACCTTCTGTGCCTTCTCTTTATGTTCAGTGCAATAGAAATATGAATAAATTATGATAATGTCTTAATTCTAAGGAATGTCTCTAAAAGTTGATATCAGGCTTGTGGGCAGGCATTTATGAGCAAATCTTGACTTTACTACTTACATGAAGGGCGGACTTTGAGTTGCAGGTAGATTGTCTAGGGCTTGAGAGAGTGATGAGGTTTAGCTCTTTTTGATCGGTCTGCATAAACACAATTTCAGGCACCATACAGATCTATAAATGTAAAGTTCTTTTGGGTATTTTATGAATTCCTGGAAATTCAAATTGACAGAAGTGACTGTTAAGCAGTAGTAATGAGTGATAAGTCAGAATTATAATTCTGATGGTAAAAATCAGTCAGCAAGTCTCTACTTTGTGGGAACTTTATTACATCAATCAACACCATTCTTTTTATTAAAAACAAAACAAAACAGACAGAAATGCACAATGGTAAGATACATTGAAAAGGGAATGAACTACAGATTGCAAAGTAAGTGGAAAACAACTTGAATGTGCAGAAAATGAGTGGAGGAAGGAAGACTACCTTGTAGACTTTGTGATGCTAATCTGGGTCAGGTTATTACAGTGTATGATGCAAAGCCCGAGGCATGTGTCTTTTGACAGACTGCATTCTGAGATCTTTTCATGGAAGCACTGACATCTGAATTGTTATCTGCATAGCAACCTGTGTAGGGACTTTGAGACATGTGTATGTGAAGGGAATGGGGATAAATCACTTCCTGAATTATTGGAATTAAAATATAGAGAAGGAAAGGTTTAGTAGATGACCAAGTCTATAAAGAGCATTGTAAGACTGGGATTTGACGGTGAAATTTTTTATGATGTCACACATTTGAAGGGTTTTATTTAATGGATTTCTTCTGAGTGGACCTAGGCATTTGCATTTTTTAACAAGCTCCTCGGTGAAATAAGCGTAGACTCTTTAGGCCACATTCTGAGAAGCAGACAAAGATTCGTGATGACTTTCCTGATGGCCAGCTCTGCTTGCTGTCACTTTACTGAACGTGGCAATAGTGTGAAAGTGTGTCTAAACTCTACACTTTTCTCCTTATCAACAGGCAAAAATAGCTATGCCTTTCAAAAGTACTCTCTGTTAGGTTGAAAATGGATATAACTTCCCTCCAGCTTAAAAATTCAACCGAATTGTAATTTGACAATTATCTAGAATGTGACTGTAATAGAATGGACGTGAACATAGCTGATGACTGGGGAATAATAAAATTTTAGAGTGTAATTTAATCATAGCAAGAAAGATGTCAATGTCACTTTTCAATTTGACTCCCACATTTGGTTCAGCCCACAGCTTCTATGAGGGCTCACATATTATTTTTTAGACATTCTAATGACCTGCATGCTTTCAGTTCTGAGAGGGTGTCTGAGATGCTCCCAACAAATAAGAAATGGAAGTCCAAAGAACAACTGAATTTTCCATGTAATCCTTTGCATTATCTAAAGTTATAAGATTCTAACTTTGAATCCTTTGTTTTAAAATGTCCTCAGTGGCAGACCATAATTTTGGAAAACTAGAAGTTGAAAAAGCAAAGATTTTGACAGTTTTCACATGGATTACCTTCAGGTTAAGAATAATGATATGAGCTGAGTAAAAAGAAATGTAATTGCATGGGATCCTTAAACTCAGTTTTCTATGAGCACTCAAAATATTGTTCTTGTTTCAATGAGAAATCCCTTTGCCTTGAAGTGATAAGAGTAGTTTAATAAAAGCCAGCTTAATGAAATAATGGAAGGAAAATTTATTAATAAGACTCTTCACCCAGTGCATTTGCAAAGGTATCAGATGGGGCAAAAGTGATATTGCTGACAGGGTCATTGCCATTCAAAGCCTAAGGAACAGACTTAAAGGTCAGCAATTGCATCCATGCAGATTAAAAATGAGAAAGACTATGTGGTACCTCAGAACAAAGTCATGAAATTAGGGAAACAAAAATTAAGCTATAGCATAGATTATATATTTTAAAAGTTGTAGACAGAGCCTGTCTGTTCTGCCTCCCGCTGCTACAGGTCCTGTATCCATAGCTCTGGAGGGTAATTCAGAGCTGCTATGACATAGGTCTTAAAATGAACTCCCTCCTCCAGACACACTGGAAGGTGGAAGAAGGGTAAAAGTTTTTATGGATTTCTTCCAAACTCTTGACCTTGAAATCATTATCTCACATTGGGACTTTCTTCCAAGAACAAATGTTTAGATTTCTTTCTTCTCAGCTTCCTTCTGATACCAAGATATTTCTGTTAGACTTTCCAGGTCTTTCCACATTTCCCTCTAAAGTTTAACCCAGAGTAACAGTTTCCTGAAAACAGAAATACCATGATAATTATGGGAATAAACATAAGTGAAAGTGGTTTCCAAGGACAGGTTTTGGTACTGAGAGGAGAATCACACCCTACCTTGTTGAAGGGGAAAGAGAGAGACTCAGAAGTGCAAAAACTGTTCCTCAAATGTCTGAAAGGCTCACGCAGGAAATGAGCATTGGATTCATTCAGGATGGCTTTAAAAGGCCACACCAATACAGTCAAGTTACACATAGAGATTTTTTGCCTCAGTATAAGGGAAATTTTTCTAAAAGTTATAACATTGTAGAGTCACCATGAGTCTCCTTGGGAAAGAATGTTTAACCATGCAAGATGACTATTTGTTGATACGTTTTAGCAAAAACTTAAGAATCACAGAATGGAAAACTGGGAAAATGACTGTTTCTGGCCTCTTTAACCTTGGGGTTATATAATTACATGACACTATGATTCTAATAGGCAACAAATAGCCTGATCACATGGACATTTCTTTAGATTTATAGATGATTAAAACTATCATTCTCTCCCAGCCTCTTGTTGCTTTCAGTAGTTTCTTTTTTAATGACAAGAATCCCAATCAGTATTTTAATTTTTACTTCATACTTCTCTATAGCAAACAATTTCAAGGATAATCATTGAAATAACATAAAAAATTCTATTACTGTTATTATTATTGGATTGGGTTATGATATGGGGCCATTAGATGTTCACCTGGAGATGTCATCATGTTGCTGGACTAGAATACCAATATGTTTAGTCTGTATATACACGGGACATCATATATTAACACATGTATCTTCATGATATGTCTTTATAATACTTATTTAATTTAAAAATATGTATGATAATATCCATTGTTATAAGATTGTTTATAATAATGGCCTTCTTTAAAGAGTATAAAAATGAATAAAAATTAAATTAGACACATAAGTTATTTTAGTTAAACATGATAATCTCAACCTTTATTAATCAGTCAACAGATATTAACATATGCTATTTAGAACATGTTGTATGACTTATCATGAAATTTAGTTAGGAAAGTATCATATTTAGCATTATAAAGCAAAGGATATTAAGTGGGAAATGAGTGACTGACTACTAAAGTTGAGTTATTAGGAAATAGAAAGAGATTTCTGTTTTTTTATCAAAGAAAAATAAATATGTAAAAAATATAGAAGGACTGACACATAAAAGAATAGTCATATAAAACACCTCAAGATTCACTCCACAGAGTCAATTACTTTAAATTATTTCTGTTTTTTTCTTCTTTTGATGTTAATAGTATATCTTAACTACACACACACACACACACACACACACGATTGACTTGTTAACTTTATATTTTTTATTACATCCTCCTATGGAGAGGATAATTTAGCTTGCTTCCAGTATCACATTTTAGTAGTTAGTTAAAAAACAAGTACAGATTTTTAATATCAAAGTACTTTGCATTGAAAACTGAGTGAGATATACTATTTATTATTTTCTATAATTTCTGTCATTCCATATGTATGGGCTTGTGGTCTCTTTCCCAAAATGTCTTTTCTAGTAAAGCATTACAGATGAACATGAAATATAACCTCTTCATTCTTGAATTCATTAATTCATTCACTCAGTAATTTCCAGTCAGTGTCTATCATATGCCAGGAACTAAGCTAGGTATTAGGAATAAAATCCAGGCCAATTATTTTCATTCATGGTGTTTATTTTCTAAGCTGACAGCTTCCTTGTTTTAATCTATAGTCCAGTTACTGAGACAGATATTGAACAGATAATTATAATTGTACTGTGTGTTATGTAGAAGTGTGAGGTAATTTGCATTTGTAATAAAAGGGTACCTTCACATTACCCTGAAGGTCTGGCCTTTTACAGATGATTAAGCCTTTATACTTTCTCCCAGTATCTTACTGCATTTACTGGTTTCAAGAAATGAGAAAAATTCCAGTCATTATCTTAACTTTAACTTTATACCATACTATACTAAGCTTTCCTCAGAACATTGCATTTAAACTGAGACATGAAGGGTGAAGAGAATGTGGATGAGGAGTTACAGGTACAGAGAGGGAAGAGCATTCCAGACAGAAGGAACCATCCGGAAGCCAGAACTAACATGGTGCAACAGATGAACAGGAAGTGGGTTATTAACCTGATGGGACTGTAATATCAAAGATACACATACTTCATTCTTCAAGTGTTCCTCACTATTCTTCAGTTCTAGTTTCTTTAACACAGAACTTGCAAATTTAAAAAAAGCCATCTTTCCACTATGATAGGAAATGAGGTGATAAATATTAAATACTTGTCAGTCATCCCACTGAGCTCTTCCAAATACTGTGAGGTACATATACTAGCTTCCCTTTTATGGACAGTCAAACCTCTGTATTCATTTAACAAATGGGTTTTTCATTTTACTGTAGAATAATCCAAATATCTAACGAAAATCATCTGATTTAGAGGCCAAAAAAAGCTGCACTAAGAATGTATGCTGGAGCAGAAACAATGAGTTGTCATTCTGAATTCAGCTGAAGCTTTTTGATGTCCTTCATGTCCTTCTGCATGTCCTATGTGGGATCCAAGAACCAGAAGAGAGCTGAGCAAGCGTAAAAAGAACACTTTTAGACTCTGTTCCTGCTTCCCCCTCCGCTCTTTCTCCCCCACCCCAGCATTATAGAAGCACAGATGAGAGAGGAGGCTTGTGGATTGAGCATGAGTACCAATATAACACTTCTAAGTGTTATTCCCCCTCTTTAGGCATCAGTGAATCTAAGAGCCAAGAAAAAGAGAAAGTGCAGGTGTGTAACCTTCCACTTTTTCTCTCTCCAGAAACTCTCTGTGATGCCTTCTTCTGTGTCCTTCCTTTGATTTCATGTTTAATGTATGAAGAGGTAGAAAGAAGAGAAAAGGCTGTCAGCTCAGGATAAAAATAAGCTAGTTCTAGCTACCCACTTCCATTTTCTTGGGAAATTTCTGGTAATTTTTATTAGATCAAAGGCCCACATGAAGAATGGGGTATACACCAAAGAGCTGAGAGGACTGTGAGGGGTGAGGTTTATGGGCAAAATGGGGTCATGTTGTTATAAAACCCATGGATATCTTATAAAAATAGTGACTTATATGTTTATGGCTAAATGTTTAATTCCCCAATACTGCTTTGTTAAATCTATTTAACAACCTATGATCATTTAATCTTATACAATAGTTAACCATATTTATTCAGGCAAATTTCTTAAATTTTTATCTAATATTAACTTAATGAAATAGAGTGGAAGACAGTTTATTCCTATCTGGGAAATGCTTATCTCCCAGTTAATGCTATTTCTGTAGTTCAGCTCTCATAATTCTATAGTAACACTGTCCAGTAATATAATGTAAGCCACAAATGTAATTTAAAATTTTGTAGCCACATTAAAAATGTAAAAATTAATATATGAAATTAATTTTATGAACATGTGTTAACTCATCCCATATAACCAAACTGTTATCATTTCAACTTGTATTCAACATAAAAAATTGATAAATTTTACATTTTTTAATACTATCTACAAAATCTGGTCTGTAGTTTACTCTTAAAACATGTCTTAAATTGAATGCTAAATTTTCATCAAAATACTTGTTCTGTTTTTTAGACTTCATAAGATTTGTTGTTGAAAAAGTAGATTCATGTGGAGAAAATAAAAAGATCAGGGGTTGGAGACAAAGAGGAATGAATAGACAGAGCACAGAGGATGTTTAGGGTGGTGAAACTATTCTGTATGATATTATAATGATGGAGACATGTAATTATACATTTGTCAAAACCCATAGAATGTACAACAACAAGAATGAACCTGTCACCAGTGAAGGCCATCTATTACTGGTGGAAGTGGGGCTCTTGCAGTATCTAAAGGAAAAGAATTTGCTGAGACCCACGTGGGAGGATGTGGCTCTGTGGTATGGTTTATTGATAATGTACAATTAAGGAAGTTCCCTTCCTGACTTCCCAATGTCCCATCTCTGTTCATCACACCATGGAAAAAGTCCAACCCTATCTTCCATCAGGCCAGGATGAAGGCCACTGCTTTGAGTTTATGCTCCTTAGCAAAGCACAGTCCAGTCCAGCATCTAGATAGCTTAGTGTGTGTTTCTAGTTGCAGTCCGTTTTAGGCTCCCTCTTCCTGGATCCTGGATGTGGAGTTGCATGGTCATGGGCCACAGGGCTGCTAAAGCTGTATGGCCACGGAAAGAGGATGCCCAAATGCACTGGGTGAGTGTGGGTCACCCAGGGCAAAGAAGCCTCTTTGTTCCCTTGGGGTCATATTAGTGTGAATTTGGGATGGACCAGGTGTTTCCTCAAAATGAACAATTAACTTCCAAAACTTTTGCGTGCTTTGGATGGGTTCACCTCTCAACCAATCCCTATTTTCCTCAGTCTGGATTGACAGCCCTCTCTGGCCTGAAGCATTTTGGCTTCTATTACATATGTGCTTGCCTTCTCCTGCTCCCACCTCCAATCTGGTACCAGAAGGGGGAAAGGAGGAATGCTAATCCCTTGGAGTGTGAAGATGCAGCTTCCTGGCTGAGCAAGCAAACAGGCTTATGCTTCCCATTTTATTAAACTCAGTGTCTAGTTCCCTTTGCTTTCTTTCCTAGCTAAATACTGCAGATAACAAACCTTAAAGTAAATTATGAACTTAGGGTGATAATTAGGTGTCAATATACGTTCATCTGGTAGGTTAATCACAGTGGTAACAAATGGCTTACTCTGGTGTGTTATGTTGACAGTGGGAGTGGTTCTGTGCACGCGTGGGTGTTAGGGGAATGGAGGCGTGGGGCAAATGGGACCCCTGTACTTTTTGCTTAATTTTGTGGCAAAAGTGCTCTACAAATAATGTATATTAAAATAATTAAATTATGACCAGTGGATTTCCTCCTTAAACTTTCATTCTAACATATCTCTTCTGAGAAACTTAGTATGTTTTATATAATGCAGCATACAGTTCAGCATTTGCATTATATCTTCTGATTAAAAAATGTTTCTTCCCTTTTAGTCTTGTTGTAAAAGAGTGGACAGAAGCCTCAGAACTTGGGGGATGGGACTCAGTGGAGCACAGCCATTTTCCTGAGAGCTACCTAGTTTCTTAGGTATGCAAATGGCTACAGCTTCTCCTCAGCATCAAGAAGATGGGAGGTGTTTTGATCATAGAATGATGATAAAAAGCTTATGGGGTCGGCATAAAATTCCACAAGTGGCCAGGACCAGTCATCACACTGACTGTGTCACAGTCCATGGTCAGGGTTTTAAAATAAGGCAGTGGGCATTTGGGTGAGAGGGCCACACAATCTGAAAGAGAGCAGAGGCACCCCACCAGCTGGCCATGAGGTCCAGTGTATAAGGAGGTCCCACATGGTTCTGGATTAACAGCAGGAGAACACTGTGACTCAGGCGGAACCTCCCCAATCAAACACGGATGAATGAGAGCTGCCAGGAAAGCTGAGCTGGGGGACTGGGAAATATGGAGCCACAGACTTCTATTTTTCTAGAGGAAGATAGTACCTCTGACTTTTCTGTTCTGAAAGTGGCCTGACTAGGCAGGACTATGTGTTTTGGGATGTTTTAAAGGAACTGGGACTTAATGGCAAAACTGCCATTAATCTAAATCTGTGTAACCATTAAATAAACAATTTCTTTCCTTTTCTCCAAACTCTGGTATTGGAAGTTATGCTTTGTGGTGGTGGGTAATCAAGCCCTTCATAATTAGAGACCCTGAGGTTCTGTTTCATTGTCAACGACTATGCAATAGAAATTTGCAAGGCTAGAACCTTGTTTCATATGTTTATATTCATATATATTGTGCTTTTTACATTGTCATTTACCTTACACTCTATGATTAGTAGAATAGACCATCACCACATTAGGTAGTAAACCTCACAGACCCCAGCCACTGAAACCAAGAAAGTAGTGAAAAAGCTTTTTCTGTCCTACACTTGCTTTTGTGGTTATAAAGGCATATGCTTCAAAATGGATTATTTTTTAAACCCCATAATAAAAATATCTTAGCTCTTAGGAGCCTATGGTATTGAGATTCCTGGGTAAAATCCTGTTGTTGTAACATAAAATGGTGTTGCTCCTTTATCTGAACTGATTGCCTCTCAGTCTGTGTAAAGTGGAAGTGGGAATAAATTTTCTATAGCATTCCTTAGAGAATTAACATTCCATACTTTTACTTGAGGGAGTAATTGAAAAAGTGTAGATTTAAGCAAAAAAGAGTCTTTGCAAAATAAGTACATTATTATCTATTATATACTTGCTCCAGGGATTAGCAATACCCCACTACAGTTGGATGTCTGGGTGGATAGCACGTACGCTGTGAAGCCAGGTGCTAAGTAAGGACTACTTTCTGGACCCTTTTGTTCTGTTACAGTGATTTCAAATACCATGGCATCTCCTATCTGGATTCCTCAGACTTGGAATGATCAGAGCAATGAATACCAGGCCATTCAGTTCATTTCAGAGAGCACTGATTGGAAATACAAGACATTGATTTGTGTGCCATACAGAATAAAAAGTGTATAACACATAGATAGCCCTTGACTTCAAAGAGCATCGCTCATCTGAAAGTTGAGGTCCCTAATAAAGATAGGACATTATCCATATACTTTTATACTAATAGCTTCAAATTCAAAGTTTTAGGAGAAACTCTTCTATTTTTCTTCTTTATAATAAGAAATGGAAATTAAAATGCTATCTGATGTTCTAACCCATTATCCTCCATTTCTCATATTCTAAAATTCTGGGCAAAATTGAATTGGAAAAGCCCTTTCAACTTCCATTATCTTTTGAGTTTAAATTCAAAGTCTTTGCCAACACCACTAGAAGGACCTCTTTCCTGTCTATGTCTCTAACTTCATCTCTACCTTGCTACATTTCTCTCTATCTCCCTTAGTCTCTTATACCATCTCTGATATACAGAAGGTCTCATAACTTTTGTACTTGCTATTCTTTCTTCCTGGAATGATCTCTTCATATAACTAATTCCTTTTCATCAGTCAGTTCTATTCTGTTATGACATATCTTCCAAGAGGCTTTCTCTGACTGCCTTGTCTATAAAAATCCTTCTCCTGTCCAATTTCTCTCTAGCATCTTTCCTTTTGTATTTTCTTCACAGGGCTTATGACTGCCTTCATTCACTCCTTATCTCTCCTATTGAATGAATCTAAGGTGCATGATGGAAAAGACTTTACCTTATCAAGTCCACAAAAGAGTAGTAGATGTTTCATATGAGGTGCTTAATAAATATTTGTTGAATTAATGAATATTTTGCTCGTTTATTCACTGCTCATGGGGCCCTGGATAAAACATTTAACATCTTTCAATCATAGTTTCTTCATTCATGGGATTTGTACCTAAATTTAATAAGATAATATCTGTGAAAAATAATGAAAATATTAAATATCACACTAATATAAGTATTATTATTTTTCCTACTGAGGTCAGCTGGATCTCACAAGAGCTATCCAACTAGCTTCAGAGCAGAATACTCTTGTATCTGTTCTGCTCAGCAAAAATTAGGTATTTCTTCTTTATATTTCAGCCAACAAATGGAAGTGTTGTGGGAGGCATGCTATGAAGGTTTTCCACCTCTGTATAACTACATGCAATGGGTCTTTTAAAGAAGAAACAGACCAGGAAGTTATAAAATGGTGACTCATGCCCAAGGATCCTGTGGTCTTTTGTTAGTGTCTGTTGGAAAGGTAAAAGCCCTATTGGCATTCCCATAGGCCAGTCTCAATAACTTCCTGTCCACAAAATTACTTGGTATTTCACCACCACATTTTGTGAGCTTGGGCATTATTCAGCTTCTGAAACACACATGTAAGACAATTGAAAATGAAGGGCAACCAGCTACCACTTTTTAGATAATGACAGTAATGATGTGGCAAATTAGTATATTCTTCAAGAAAATGTTCAGGGAGACCCATTTCAAACAAGTCACCTTGTATTAAATGGGATTTATTTAAAATAATCATGCAGCTTAGGTGGAAAATGAATAGCTATATAGAAACACTCCAAAATGAGGATGGCTGAGTTCTACTTTTGAATCTCAACAATGTCCATATGATGTACAGGGAAGAAAATAAGGAAGTAAAATATTAGCTGACATGTTAATCACAAAGTCACTAAAACCTTTCCATTCACTTAAACTAATGGTGGTACAAAGCCACGTGCTAATAAAAAGGGAAGAAACAGCTTGCTGTGTACAGTTACTCCTTAGTAAGGTTAACAAACTACATTTACCATTCACTCATCTGTAACTCATAATTAATCACTCCTTGAAAATTACATTGTATAATAAATGAGGACAGACATGATTCATTAAAACTTCTAATTAATTCTATTTAATACTATTTCATAGTTCATTGATAAGTGCTGAGAGAAGGATTACATTGTAGGATATTTGATGCATTGCTGCTGAAGACGTAAATAGGGGAAACATTATCTAAAATGAGACATGAATACTTGCAAATGGAAATGTCAGATGTTTATCACTGCAGTGCCTTATTCTGTACTCACAGGTCTCTTGGCATTACTTGTGGAAAACTCCATTTTCAGGGCTGTATCCATTGGTTGTGAAAAGCTCTTCTGAGTTCCACCTTGGTGCTCAGCATTTCAGACTGGAAATAACCTATTTTGTTTTTCTAATAAATGTTCATGCCTGTTTTGTGGGCTATGACAAGACTATTGCTAAGCAGTTACTTACAGGTTTGGAAAGAGATCCATTAACATAAGAAGATAAATACTTAACAGACAATTATGGTTTTGGGTCATTTACTTATATAGTGTTTATATATGTGTGTGCATGTGTTAAACTAAACATGAAAATAGCAAGACTACTATGTGCATTAACTATAATGGACTGTTTTTCTTTTTCTCAATAAAAAATTTCCAATAACAGTCAATATACAATATTATGTTAGTTTCAGGTGTAAAACAAAGTGATTAGGAGTTTATATAACTATTTTCAAAGAAAAAGAATTAGACAGTGAAGTACATAGTTTATAGCCTGGGCTGGAGGAAGTAATTACTGCCAATAAGTGAATACTGTGTACTTTAAAATTAAATTATGGAATAATGCATTGCTAACTTTTTTCTTTGCTTTACCAATTATATAATATGTCTCAAAAAAGGGTTAAAGGGATCATTAGTGTTTCCATAGTGTAAATGGCAGAAATTCTGAATGGGAGAAAATATTCACAAAACATATACCTGAAAAAGAACTTGTATCCTGAATTTATTTAAAAACTCTTACAACTCAATAATAAGAAAACAGCCAACTCAATAACAGATTTGAACAGACACTCATAAGAAGGAGATATACAAAATGACCAACAGATACATGAAACGATGCTGACCATCATTAATAATTGGGGAAATGATAATTTAGAACCCATAATAGTAAAAGCCATTAAACTTATTAAAGTAAAAAAAAAAAAAGATAATCCCAAGTGCTGACAAATATGTGAAGCAGCTATTTTGTTCATGTACTACTGTATCATGACACTGGTGGCGGTCACTGATGTATGTAACTGTCAAAACTCATCAAATTTTATATTTTAAATGGATGCAGTGTATTATAAGAAAATTATTCTTTAATAAAGGTGACTTTAAAAAATGAGTTAAAAATTTGGTTTATCCACAAGCATCCCAATCAAAATAATAGGACTCTTTAGTGAAACAATTACTCAGAAGCTTCAACTAAATTGTATCTGCATGAATGTCAGGTAGGATGAAGAAGGGTAGTAACAAAGGGAAGAAAACAAGTTCTGAAGAGTACACAGCTCCTTTCTTATCCTGAATGGATGGGCATCTAATCAACATGTTTTATTTTTCAAGGAAGGCAATTTTGTAACTGTTCCTCAAAATGAGTGACTTTTGAAAATGCCAAAGTAAATCGTGGCCCAGATTTGACCCTTTCCCCATAATTAAAGAAGAACTGATTGAAGGAGTTGCCTCACTGAAGTCCAAAGGATGGCAGTTGAGGCTTTAGACCTGCACCTTGTGCCTATGAAAAACTGTGATTTCAGCTCTTGACATTCCTGGATACATTTCCTCGTCTGAGGAGAAGGGGGTTGGACTAGCAAATAATTTTATTTATTTATTTACTTATTTATTTATTTATTTATTTATTTATTTAAAAGATCTTTACTTATTTATTTTTAGAGAGAATGAGGAAGAAAGAGAGGGAAAGAGACATTGATGTGTGATTGCCTGTTGTGCGTCCCCAACTGAAGACCTGGCCCGCAACCCAGGCATGTGCCCCGACCAGGAATTGAACCAGTGATCTTTTCATTTGCAGGCAGCACTCAATCCACTGAGCCACACCAACCAAGGCTATTTATTTTTAGTTTTAGTTTTATTTATCTTATCAAATTTATTGGGGAGACATTGGTTAATAGGACCATATTGGTTTCATGTGTACATGTCTTTGATGCATAATCTGTACTTCTTGAAGCCTGATGATTGTGTGGAGGGGTGTGTGTATAAACTCACTGAAGACTGAAATAAGTGATGAGAGACAGGACTTGCAGGGGGCCAGTCAAGGTACTAGGTCTCCAGTTTCTGCTTTTAAGGTATCTACAACTGAAAAAAACATTTCTTAAATTGATTATTTCTAGCCCAACATTGTGCAATTCAAAAAAAGGGGAAGACTCACAAAAACACCTGTTTTCATTGTTTAACAATGTAATGTTTCACTTAATATCATTTTAAACAATACTGTCAATTTTTTTTAACATTTTCCTAGAAGAAAAGCAGATAACCTCAGAGTTCTTCAGTGGTGTACTTTGCAGAACACTTTAAAGGCAGATTTTGCAATTCTCAAAGCCAGAACAAGTGCTCGTGAAAACTTGTATAAAAGCAAAGAAAATTAAAAAGACAGTAAATTTTATATTATGCTAAATTACTAACTTCACCTATTCTTCTCTTTCTATAAGATTGACTTTTTAGTGGACTGGATTATCTATTCATTTTCAATTAAGTTCCAATATGGACAATTGAAGCTGAGCCTGTTACAATTAGAAAATTATACAAAAGGAAGGAGGCCATAAATATTGTGAGAGAAATTATATTTTGTGCATTTTGTATTTACTTATCTAACCAAGAAAAAGAAAAAGAGGTAAGGAAAAGAAATGGAGAGCTGTTACAATGCATTGGGAGAAAAAATAGACAATAGTTACTCGCCTAAATAATTATAAACTCATCTCCTACCATTGATTTTATTTGTTCCAGTTGCCTGGATTATTGATGTAATTTTCCTGTATAGGGTGTAAAGATACTTTATTTAGGTTTTAAGTATTTTAACAAAACTTAATTGTTATTAAAAGGCAACAAAGTAGAAAAATATGATCTCTGAAGGAAGTAAACCAGCTCTCAACTGGTTTCTGTGGCTTAATAACCTGGACAAGTAATTTATCTTTCCTGGACTTCAAATTTTCTTATCTTGAAAATGGGAGCTATAACACCCCTGCTTCTGCGCGTCATCAGGATTAAATGACACAATATATGTTATTTCTCTTACAACTGGTATGTTGGATTACTTTTTATATCTATGATGAAATTTCTTCTCACATAATATTTCTTAGATTTCTAGTCCCTTAAAGTGTTTGAAATAACTTGGGGTCTGTACCTGATCATGACATATGAGGCTCCTGAGTTTCTTTCCTCCCATGGATGCACTGAGAACAGCCACATAAACCAGTTCCCGCTGAGGGAAACACAGAAGGAAGTTGAGTGGCTCCTACACATTGAGTGACAGAAAATACCCACATCAAAACAGTTGGAAAGACTGAGACACACTCCTGTCATAAACCTCAGCCCTGTCATACTGCCACACTGTTAGGAAGAACCTTCAACTCTCAGCTTCTCCCTGAAGAGTTAAGGTTTAGACCATAATCTCTGGCACCCCCAACTTTTAAGGCTATAATTCTAGGGACAGGCACCCAAATCACCTACCTCTGAATGCAAATGGAATTTGCAATTACCAGTCCCCAAAACTATAGCAAATGAAGAAGCAGTTGTTAAAGGGCACATAAGCACTTGCTACAACTATCTCCCCAGGTTTCAGTGCAGAAAGATCAGGCAAAAATTCTCATCTCCCAGTCTTTCCCTAGAAGGGGTTTGACTGCATACTTCACAAGCTGCTGCCTGCAAGTATCAGATGAATCTAACAAACATGTATAGAACATACTCTTCTCAAGCACGCATAGAAGATTCTTCAAGATATGTTAGGCCACAAAACAGGTCTTAAAAATTTAAGAAAATTAAAATCATATCAGGCATCTTTTCTGACCACAATGGTATGAAACTAGAAATCAATTACAAGAGAAGAAGACTGGAAAATTCACAAATATGTAAAGATTAACAACACACAACAGGACAATCAATGGATGAAAGAAAAAATCAAAAGGGAAATTTAAAAATCTAAAGACAAATGAAAATGGTAACACAACATACCAAAATTTAGGGAATGAAGAGAAAACAGTTCTAAGAAGGAAGTTTATAGTGATAAATTCATACATTAAGGAAAAAGATATCAAAATTTTGAGGCATGCACAGTAGGATCCAAAATGACCACAATAAAGGGGAGGAGTCTGGGAAAATCTGGGGAAAAGATCAGATAGGCTAAAGGCATGAAACCCTTGGAAGATCCAAAAAAAGATTAGTTTGAAAGGAAGCTTACTCCTTAACAAACCCAAGGAAATACAATCAAAGCTTAAGAAAGGCCCAAGACTGGCACTCTCTATTTTTCAGTCATGTAGGCCAAGGCTCTACTAGTCTAGCACAGTCTCTCTTCTTGTCCAGCCCATAATTGTCACTTAACTAACAAATGAAAATAGAATTAATCTAGTAGCTGAACAGATTAATCTTAATTAATAAGGAGAAATTGGTTTGCCACTACTTATTGAAGGCAATGGGGGATATGTCTGTAATTCAGTGGATTCTCTGAGATGTCTCAGTCTTTCATGCTCAACAGTGAATGTTACAATGAAAAAATATTTATAAAAGGCTGAAAGTTGAAGACTTGAAGACTTGGACTCTTAAGGAGTGAAGTTCTGGGTCAGTAAAAAACTGGCCAGCTGAGGCTCTGGCTAAGGGCAAAGGGATTAGGGAATGGAGAATGGAAGAATGAGGTCCTTCAAACACCCCATGAAGTCAGTTTCTTATCAGAAACAATCACATTAGCAGTTATTAAACTAGCTAACTCAATTACCATTGAATCCTTTCTTTGTTAAATACTGAGTTTTGCATCCATGCTTTATAATCAGCTCTACTACAATTGCTATAAACATGAATGCAAACAAAGATCAATTCCAATATAATGAGCACATTCACCTTAAAAACTAAGTTATATGGTAGCTGCCTCATGGAGTATCAGCTACTGCTTGAAGAGAGAAATCATGGAACAGAGCATAACCTACGAGGAAAGATATGAATAAGAGTAAAAACAAAAAGGGATGCAGGAGGGCTAAATACTTGGTTTGCTTCATAATTTTGGTCTAATCATTCATGGAAGCTTTTCTTTGAAAAAGTAAGTACAAAAGAAAGAAATATTAATTGAAGTTGAAAACCTCTGTGTCTGTTACTTACACTGAAAGCTTTTGGGAAGAAATAGGCATTGTAGTCCAGCTAAAGCATCTACGAAGAGAGTACTCCATAGAAGACATGCATCCTCAAATCAGAACATTCTTTGCTTCAACCTAGTGCTTGCTGTCCCCTAGAAATTTCTGTAATGATAGAAATTTTTATCATCTGTGTTGTCCTATATGCTGGAACTAGCTCTGTGTGGCTGTGGAGCACGTGAAATATGGCCAACACACTGAGAAACACATTTTAATTGGATTTAATTATAATTAATTACCATTTAAATGTAAATAGCCATACATGATTAGCTACTGTACTGCAGATTATAGTTTTAAACCCTGAAGATAAGTTAAAGAAAAAGGAAACATTTCTATAAAGTTTTAAAAAGCTATGACAATGATAGAATATGCTGCATGTTGTGTTTGCCTCCCCCAAACCCTGTGATTTGGGTACACTTGACCTTGTCCAAGGAACCTGTTTTCTTTAGACCACCCATGCAGAAACCAGTCAGCACATGACATCCTGCTCATGAGGACAGGTTCAGGGATGGTCTAACAAGCACAAAGCTCATTGACTGTAGGAAGCCTCTGAGACTTCATGGGAGAGTTCCGAGATAAACTGAAAAAGAACATAGATTATCTGGACTATGATCTTGTCAGTCAGAGGAATTAGAAGAGCTTGCCCAGTGGGAATATCTGTTAGAAAAGGCTGTTCAGGTGTCAGGTAAAAAACTTATCTTCTGAAGGCAACACAGCAGTTCTTCCCATTTTAGTAGGTCCCAAAGTTAACTACCTCTCTCACCCCTCAATTAGGAGCAAGACCCATGAGGTTGCATTGATATGAGCAGCTGTCCTGCAGTTGAGATTAGCTGGCAAAAAAAGGAAAAGAAATAAGAATTACAGAAAAGTGGAGCTATGTCTTGATCATACTTGAACCTCACTTTCTCTGCTTTTTTTGCATTTTCCAAAAGGCCTCTATGATCATATTTCTTCCTCTACTGTTCCCAGTGCCACCCCATTGCTCATTCCATGCCAATCAACCAAGACTATTCCATATGTGAAGATCAAATGATTTTTGTTGCTGTACACATTGTTCAAATTCATGCTGAATTTCAGATTCATATTGGCTCTATAATTTTTTTTTTTTAAGGGTTATATCTTCCTGATGGATTTTTCCCTTAAGTATTATGAAATGTCCTTCTTTATCTCTTTTTTTTGGACTTTGCTATGAAATCTGTTTTGTCTAATATAAGTATTGCTACCCCAGCTTTTTTTTTTCATGTCCATTTGCTTGAACTACTTTTTTCCATTCCTTCACTTTCAGTCTGTGTAGATCTTTTGTTCTAAGGTGGGTCTTTTGTAGACAGCATATATGTGGGTCATTCTTTCTAATCCGTTCAACTACCCTATGTCTTTTGATTAAAGCATTTAATCCATTTACATTTAAGGTTATTACCGATAAGTACTTATTCATTGTCATTTTCCCCCTTTGTACTCGTGTTTCTCTCTGTCTCTGTGTTTCTTCATCTTCTTAAAGCAGACCCTTTAGCATCTCTTGCAATGCTGGTTTGGTGAAGATGTATTCTTTTAGCCTTCTTTTGTCTTGGAAACTTCTTGTTTCACCTTCCATTTTGAATGAGAGCCTTGCTGGGTATAGTATTCTAGGTTGTAGGCCTTTGTTTTTCATTGCTTGGAATATTTTTTGCCATTCCCTTCTGGCTTGTAGTGTTTCTGCTGAGAAATCTGATGATAGCCTTATTGGAGCTCCCTTGTATGTTATTAGTTGTTTCTCTCTTGCTGCTTTTAGGATTCTCTCTTTGTCTTTGAATGTTTCCATTTTAATTATGATGTGTCTTGAAGTGGGCCTGTTGGGGTTCATCTTCATTGGGACCCTCTGTGCTTCCTGGGCTTGCGTGACTCTTTCTCTCCTCATGTTAGGGAAGTTTTCTGTCATTAGTTTTTCAAAGAGGTTTTCTATCCCTTGTTCATCTTGTTCTCCTTCTAGAATTCCTATGTTATGGATATTATTACGTTTCATGTTGTCCTGCAGCTGTCTTAGAACCTCTTCAGTCTTGTTCAGTCTTTTTTTCATTTTGTTGCATTGTCTGGGAGTTTTTGTCTAACTTGTCCTCCAGCTCGCTGATCTGATCTTCTGCTTCCTCTAGCCTGCTTTTAATTCCTTCTACTGTGTTCTTCAATTCAGAGATCATATTCTTCATTTCCTCCTGGCTCTTATTGATAGCGTCTATGTCCTTTTTCATGCTGGTGTAATTCTCAGTAAGTCCCTTGTAGTTTTTCTGGAGTTCCTTGTAGTTTTTCTGGAGTTATTTGTAGTTTCCGCTGAGCTCATTGAGCTTCTCTATAATCCATGTTTCAAATTCCATATCTGATAGTCTGCTCCCCTCTATTTCATTTAGCACTCTTTCTAGGGATTCTACCTTTCCTTTCGATGGGGGGTTGTTTCTCTGTCTCCCCATTTTTGTGACTCCTATCGTTTGTTGGTGCTTCTTAGAATGATCTGCACTTCCTCGGCTCTATAATGTTTTGTATGTAGCATTTCCTTCCCCTTGGAGTTTCTGGTTGCTTTGCTTTATTCTTTAGGAGATGATACATACACCTTTGGGATTATATTCCTGATAACCTCATTTCTTATTTATTTTGTATTTTCCTAAAGTATTTTCTTTTTTTTTTGAAAATATTTCAGTTACAGCCTACTGACTTACTGATCTAATGTCCTGGTCAACTTGCCATATATTTAAATCACTGACTTGTCAGTTTTCAGGGAATGTATGCTCCTTGTATGAAAATTCAATATTTGCTTTTTTTTTTGTTCCTATTTTGCTCCTGCTTTCACTCTTATCAGTGTGCACAGAAACAAATAAGTCAACTTCCAATTAACACTGTTCACTAACTTTTCTATCTTCCTGAACTCATGTCCTGTCCTTGCCCCTGCTGTGGCAAAACCACCCTGACAAAGTATTTCAGACCAAGGTAGTAGAGAAGAAGAACATAAGTTATCAACACCCAGGAGATTGTATTTAAAGGAAGGCTCACCCAATCAAATAAAGGGTCAGTGACAGTAAAAACATAAAACCTTCAAAAGAGGAAATCCTACATTTTGCAACAACATGGATGGACTTGGAGGACATTTACTAAGTGAAATAAGCCAGTCACAGAAGGACAGATACTGCCTGATTTCACTTATATGAGATGTCTTGAATAGTGAAACTTAAACTATCAGAGAATTGATTAGCAGTTTCCAAAGAGTGATGGGACAGAAATTAAATGTTGTCTAACAGATATAGTTATATAAGATAAATGAGCTCTAGAGATCTGCTGTACAACATACTGCTTGCAATTAACCATACAAAGTTGTACACTTACGGATTTAAGTGGGTAGATCTCTGGTTAGGTGTTCTTAATGAAAACAAAAACCAAGGGACACAAAAAATCTTTTGGAGGTGAGAGGTGATAGATGTATTTATTAACTTGCTTATGGTGATGGCATTATGGATTTATACATATGTCCACACTCATAAAGATGTATATATCAGCCCTGGCCAGTGTGGCTGAGGTGGTTGCAGCATTGTCCTGTAACTGAAAGGTTCCAGGTTTGATTCCTAGTGAGGGTACACACCTGGGTTGTGGGTTTGATTCCTGGTTGGGGTGTGTGAGGAGGTGGGGGGTCCACTGATCGATGTTTCTCTCTCACCCTACCTCTCTCTCTAAAAGCAGTGAAAAATGTCCTTGGGTAAACATAAAAAATTTATACATCAAATACGTGCAACTTTTTGCAAATAAATTATACCTCAATAAAGTTGAAAAACATTTAAAGAAAGACTTCAAAATAAAGTCCTAACTGTTCACCAACTCAGCCCTTTGGTGTGTTTGTCTGTTTCTACCTTCATTTGGACTCATTGTCCCAGGCCACCTTCTCAAGCTTTTTCTTGTGTTATCTCAGTATCTTCTTGATCCCATTTCTTCCTTTTGGTGTTCATACTTACATTCCTTGAGTTCAACAACTCTAAGCACCCTCTTCTGAAAGGGTTCCAAAGAAGTAACGTTTTAAGATGTAGTTTTATCTCAGACAAGAAAAAACTAAAGGAGTTCATCACCACCAAACCAGTATTACAATAAATGTTAAAGGAATTTCTTTCAGAAGAAGAAAAAAAGATAAAAAAAAAGAATAATAAAATGACAATAGCTATATATCTATCAATAATTACTTTAAATGTAAATGGATTAAATGTAATATGGTCTCAAAAGAAACTTTGCAAACAAGAAGGGACTACCAAGAATTATTCAAAGTGATGAAAAACAAGGACCTAGAAACAAGATTACTCTATCTGGCAAAACTATCATTGCAACATTATTGACAATAGCCAAGATATGGAAGCAACTTAAGTGCCCATCAATAGATGGCTAGATAAAGAAGAGATGGTATACATATACAATGGAATATAATCAACCATAAAAAAGAATGAAATCTTACCATTTGTAACAACATGGGTGAACATAGAGAGTATTAAGCTAAGTGAGTAAGTGACACAGAGGAAGACAAATAGCAAGTGACTTCAATTAAATGTGGAATCTAAAAAGCAAAACAAATGAACAAACAAAACAGAAACAAGCTCATAAATACAGAGGACATTTTGATGATTGTTAGCTGGGAGGGGGTTTAGGAGAATGGGTGAAAAAGAGAAAGGGAAGATACGCAAAATGGAGATGCAAAGAACAGCTCAGGGAATGTAGTCAATAACATTGTAATGACTATGTGTGGTATCCATGGGTACTAGACTTATCAGGTTGATCACCTATAAATCTCGAATCACTATGTTGTGCACCTGACACTAATGTGATGTTGTATGTCAACCATAGTTGAGAACTAAAAAACTATTTTTTAAAAAAGATGTTTTATTGAAGAGAACTTCATTTTTCCCTCACAACTAATTGAAAAATTGGTCAGGCTTAGAATTACAGGTTTTAAATAATTTTACCTCTGAAGTTGGAAGAGCAGAATCACTTCCTTGTAGTATATAATTATTCTGATGGAAAATCTGATGCCAGTCAGACTCACATTTTTAAAGATCTCATACTTCAAGAATGTCTTTGGTCTCTCATCTGCAGAATCTCCATTTTGGCTCCTGTCATGTGCAGGAGTTGCTGTTAGAGAAGAGAGGAGACAAATGCATGTCTTCAGTCTGCATTTTGAAATACTAACTTTTCCTGATTTTTCCAATTAAGTCAGTTTCTTTGGTTTGCATAGTGTATAATAGTATACTGTATAGATGTCTACATAAACATAAATTGTGTGACATTGGAGGGAAAATTAGGTGACTTTTGATCAATCAAATTGTACCAGTTTGAAATCAGATTGTGTTGAGAGAAAAACTGAAGTAAAAAAGAACTTGGAGGTGAAACAAGAGTTAACCTTTACATCAGGAAAGGCACAAAGGAAAAATAAGTTGAAGTCAAGCCAAGCCAGGCAGTAATTTTGTGGTATTCCTGTTTTGATCAATATTTATTTTGGTCCCCTGTTGAGCAATAATTGCACTGGTCCATGAGGGAAGGATAGAAATAAGGAAGAAGTGGTGTTTGACTGTAAATTATTTCATAAATTGCTTCATTCAAATAATTTGCTTGAAGTGAGTTCCCAACAGATTGAATGCAAATGAGTTGTAGTGAAAGGGAACTGGGAAACAAAGTCCTGAGTTTACAAAAAAGCACCTGTTCCTCAATAATTCGTGAACTCTTTCTCAGCCGGTACAGACCTAATGTCTTTGCATTAAAATTTTTTCCACATTAAAATAAAAAGAGGGCATGGTATTCCCTGATGTAACATTATATCCTGAGTTCTAGAAACATTTCCCTTCTATTTTCCAGTAAAAGCCCACTTACATTGATTAATGAAAAGAGAGAAGTTTTCTTTTGGCAATGAAAACACTGGATGGCCTTATTTAGTGCCTTATTAATAAGAAATACTAGGCATGACATACACATTAGCAGAACAACATTTCAGCACTAGGGCAAGGCTTTTGGCCTCATGCCTTTTTGAATTGCTGGCCTTTTAAGTTCTAACTGGCTGGGTTCCCTTATGTGACTGAGAGAGACTTCTGGGATCTGGTGGAGTCAGTAGCAACGCAAGACCTTCCTTCATAGTTAATCCATTCAAAGATTGACAAAAAGACCCGAGAGGAAGAGGAAGAAAGCAAAACACCCAGAAACTATGTTGGGAGGGCTGGGTGAGAAATGAACCATGAAGTGGAAAGTTGCATGAGGAGATGTAAGTGAGAAAAGAAAATTAAAACTTGGAAAAGATTTTCTAGTATATGAGAAAGACAAAATCAATTCCCACAGTTCCCAGGGTGACCTTCCAACAGGAACTGGGCAGGCCGAAAGGAACCCAAATACCTGGGCCATAATCATAGTAATTATACTGGAATCTAGTTGGAAATAGTAAAGTGTAGAAGGACCACAACAGAAAAATAAGCTGTTAATAGATGCCAGAAACAGCAGTCTGTTGTTGGACTTGCAGCCTCTTCTCACCCCTGGAACAGAAGGAACAGGATTTTTGTTTTGCTTGTTCTGACCAGGTTCATGTGCAAAGTGCTGACATATATATTCAAAAGGTACAATTACTGTGCCTCCAAAGAAGCATCATTTGTGACTGCTTTCCTCCCAATATATTTGTGGAAAGAACATTATAACTACATTAATTTCACAACCATATTAAAAAGAAATATTAAATTTATACTTGGCAATATTAAATATTACCCCATGTTCTTAGAGTTTTACCTAATAAAAATAATTAAAATTGCTTAAATACTCAATGTGGATTATGCACATAAATCATAGTTTACTTACAAAATAAGGAACTCATTTTGTCATATAAAATGATCTTAAGGAGAGCTTATAACATGGCTTTTTAAAATTATATGTTAAAAAAGCAGTATATTCAATTGTGTATATGGAAACAACCTAAGTGTCATCAATGGATAAATGAATAAAGATGATATGGTGTATATATACAATTGGTTACCTATATACATATATGCATCTACATACATACATACATACAATTATAAGAAGGAGGAAAGGAAAAAAAAAGAAAACAAAACAAACTCATAGATAAGGACAACAGACCTGTGGTTACCAGAATGGAGGGAGGTGGAGGGAGGGGGAAGTGGGTAAGAAGGTTGAATGGATGGTGAGGAGGGAAACTAACTTTGGGTGGTGACCATGCTGTAGTGTCAACAGATATTAAATCATAATGTTGTACACCTGAAAGTTACATAATGTTATAAACAGTATTACCTCAATAGAAAACCATAATCTCAAATATATGAAAAACACATTAAAAATGTACCAAAATGTTATTGTCAAAATATACCATTTTAAACATTTAAAACTTCTTCTCAAGTTTCCTGTGATAAGCTCCTAATACTGCTATGTTTAGGGAAAAAAAAATCTTGATTTTTATCTATAATCCTAAGATTTTACCATAAATAAAACTGGTTTCATTTTCCTGTTTCTTTTTTTTAAAAAATAATTTAGTTATTTATTTGTTTGTTTATTTCTTTATTTTTAAAGAGGGGGGAAAGGAGAAAGTGAGGGAGAGAAACATCACTGTGTGGTTGCCTCTCACTTGCGTCCCCAACTGGGGACCTGACGTGCAACCTAGTCATGTGCCCTGACTGGGAATCGAACCAGCGACACTTGGCTCACTGGCCAACGCTCAATCCACTGAGCCACAGCAGCCAGGGCTTCCCTGTTTCTTTTTATAAGAGTAAGTAGTTTTTATTCATCAACTCTGCTTTAGCAAATATTCTTAGGCCTTAGGAAGCTATTTACTCAGTAGACAAGAATCATTAATGCCAAGGCCAGCTTTGAGTTCATAATGGGCTGGTTAGTTTTATTCCATGCCAAAGAAGCAGAATTCATCCTGAATTCTGATCAGACATTCCAAACAGGGAGAAAAAAGTAAGAATGTGTGAAGGCCTGGACAAATTTTCTCCCATTCTGCCAGCAGTTTCATCTCTGTACATGGTGTAGAGTTTTAGAAGCACAAAAACTTTGATGCTGTAATTGACACTATGCAGAACCACCTTGAGGGACTCATTGGAAGGTTTGCTAAAAATATAAATTTAAAGACAATAGGATGGCATTGAGTATAGATGTCATTGGAGGGAAAATTTATCTGATGGGG
The DNA here is from genome assembly GCF_987537825.1 of Furipterus horrens. NCBI lineage: Eukaryota > Metazoa > Chordata > Mammalia > Chiroptera > Furipteridae > Furipterus > Furipterus horrens. Next base: position 167,505,287 of record NW_028327174.1, on the reverse strand, counting down.
TCATGAATCCTACGAAATCCTTTCTTTTTCTTTTTTTCATTTTACAAAAGCAGAGAGTTAAAAGGAAAGATTATTAAGGAAGTTTGGGAAGAAAGATCCTTTATTTGAGTACTGTTTTTGTTTTATAATCAACCCTAAACCTCCCCTCTCTAGATGCTTGTGGGAACCCTGACATGACCAATAGGTAGGCCACAGGTACTCTGACTACACCCAGTTACCACAGATGGGATTGTGTTGCTCAGGTCGGAGCCATAGGAGTGAGAAAGAGCCATGTAGGTAAAGATGGAGCATCCTATCCTGCTTCTATTAACCTCCCTTAATTTGGGCACTCAGAAATGGGCACCACCATTATGTCACCTCTCCCAAATATTAATCCTAGATCCATTTACTCAAGATTGTGGCTTTTTGTTGACACAATAAAAGACAATTAGAAACTCCAAACTCTCTTTGTTTTCATAGTGTTAGTTTCTTACTTGGACCGCTGTGGAATAGAAAGAACTAAGATGGGGATGATAATATATACTTTATAGGATTGTGCTAAGATTTTGCAATAAAGTATAGCCAGGTTGAGGTCTTCTTGTACTTTCAGATCTAAATACAAGTGCTATGCCTCCATTCCTTGTCGTATGGGAGGGAAAAGCCTTCTTCAGGATTTTTAGGAACTCCATGGGGTATCACTATCTTGTGTCTGTTCTGCATCCGGGGTTTGGTTCTTGCCGAATCCCACTAATTTCTTATGTCCTCTACCCTGATTCCATTTTGACTTGTAGAACTTGAGCCCTTCCGCTCACAGGTTGGGAAGATGAGGGGGCTTTACATATTTATATAGCTTGCTAAACTCTCTGGCTCTAAATGCTTCTTACATTACCCTTTCTATTTTTCTCAGCTCCTCAAACTTGGATCTTCTGGAAAGACACTTCATCTTAGCTTATTATTGTCCTTTCCACTTGAATGGAAACCTATTAAACTTATTTAGTGATTCATTAATACCTCTAAACTAGTTTTATCTTTGCATCCCTGGAGGAGACTAAAATCTCCATCTTCCCATGTCCCCTTCTCTACCGGTCTCTGAAAGAGAAAAAGTGAGAGCAGACAGATGTACCCACGTAACCATGGTGTTAAGTATGCCACCCTTCCATGAAGGTAGATGTTCTAAAAGTTGATATGGGTTTTAAATAGCAGTTTGTTGGCTCCATATGCCAGTAAAGCCCGTGGAAGCCCTCGGCAGCTCCTGTAGCCTTTGGGTGGTGCTCAGTAAATGGTGTTTATGGTGATTATTTCTCTTTATCACACTCCAGAATCATCTTTATGTGGTTGGTATTTAACATTGCTACCAAATTTCTCTTTTTATGTTCTCACTTAAACAAAATCACCTCCAGCTACAGTGAACTTTCTAGTTTATTACAGACTATAGTCAATAAAAAATAGAATAAATCCCTTCTGATTCCAACCCCCACATTTTATAGATTAGGAAACCCGAAGACCAAACACTTCCAACCTGGCCAAGTACGCAAGTAGTTGGTAGCAGTATGAAGGAAAAGCCAGGGCTCTTAGCCTGCCCTATTTGGATCTGCTGATTAAGAACTAAAGCTAAAGGATATTTTAAACAAGACCCATGAGTTGTGTTGTTCCTTTTCCGTTAATAAAATTATCACGTGACAAAGCCTATCCTGTTATCTATTCTACCTGCCATTTAAAAAATATCAAATTATTATGAATCTGTAAAATATGTGAAAATCCTATTTTTTTACCAGAACTTTGTTGCTTTTGCACATCAATTAATTACATAGGAAGGCTTTAAAAATTGATGTCTGCAAGATTCCAGTCAACTTTGTTTGTGGGAAGAAAAAATGATGAGGAAAATATTAAAATTTAAGAAGAAATTTAGCTTAGGTAGAGGGCAAGGCAGGCTGTGCAAGATAGTTAAATGTGAGGGCACACCAGTGGTTTATGACTTCAGATTTTAAGAAGACATCTGTCTAAGGTGCAGGTTATAGCACCTTTCTTCATTGTAAGCAAACACTAGTGGTTGGAAAACCTCTGCCTGGAATTTCTGCCTCCTGGAGAGTGAGCCTGCACACACACCCATAGCACTTCTGTGCATTAGGAGGTCCCTGGGGCCGAGTTTCCTTGTTTCTCTGGTTGTTTTCTGCCAAATGTGTTCCAAAACCTGGATGCCTGGCCACACAGCTCCATCAGTTTATCTTCCATTCCTTGACTATTGTAAGTAGAGGCTCATGGGATCCAATTATTCCTGTTTCTTTCTCCCTGATAGAGTTGTTAAACCTGTGAACTGTGGGCAGCCTCCACAGGATTCTTAGGGAATATTTGAATTCAAAGACTAGAATTCAGCTTCCTAGCTAGGGATAAGGTAAAAGGACATCTCCAGAAGAGAAAGGTTTGAACTGCCTATTAAACTGTCAGAACCCCTAGAATTGGTGAAGTGAGATATGGAACTCTAGATTTTTGCACTAGCATTTTCCACTTAAACCAATCTTTTACCTTGCTCATGGAACTCTAGGGTTAACCCCTTTTTAAAAGGCTTAGGTGACTTTTATTTTTAACTTTGAGACTAGAATGTTACTTTCTATCTTTCTCTTTTTGATATATATAAAAAATGAAGATAACACTGAATTGTAGCCTATTAGTTCCAGCATAAAAGAACAGTTGGTGTTTGTCCAATTAAAACATCTGTTGTAATCTCTGAAGCTCCCTCCTCTACCTAAGGATGACTTGGAGCTTGCTAATTGGGTGTTTTTACTGTTAGGTCATGCTTGTTCCAAGATTTAGACTTGCAGATGTAAGGAATGGAACGTACTTAAAGCAAGTATCAGACTAAAGCATGACTTCCTGTATGTAAAGTGGGACCTGAGATATTGATTCACTTTATTATTTTCAGTTAAGTTGCCCTCAATTTAAGTTGTTTAGCTGGTAATGTGAGCTTTGTGCAGGGTTCTGGAACTTGAATTAACTCCAAGTGTTTGCAAGTGGGAATTTAATGATAGTTAGTAAAACAATGACAAAACAGTCCAAGCAAGGGCTTCTTGAGTTTTTTGCTGATGATTTTAATGTTTTTTCAGTAAGAAAGGCTCTGCTAGTTAGCCACCTAATTAAGCAAAATGACTTCTCTGATAAATTCAATCCTCTTAATGACAACCAGATGCCCACCAAAGCCACTTGAGATTTTATGAGTAATGATTATTAAAAACTGTTATTAACTATTTCACACTAGGGTTTTCTGTTCCCGGTGATAACTATGATTACATTTTTAAATAAAACAAAAGAATAGGAAACTGAGCTTAAAAAATACAGTTTTGCATGATGTAGCAGATAAAAACCCAAACCTCAAAAGCTGATGAGCACTGTGTGAGGCATGGCTGTTTAGATGCAAAACTAAGTAATGTCTTAGACTATTCATATTTGATGGTAGTCTCTGTACAATGAGGTATTATTTGAAAACGAGGTGGAAGAGCTCCTCTTACGGACTTGCCACTTAATCGGTCTCTCATTTTCCCAGTGGATACAATGAGGTAATAATTACTACATTATTTGTTGACATTTTGCAGAAGGGGAAATATTGAGTTCTGTAGAACATGAGGATTTCATAGAAATTATGCAGGAATATAAAGAGATTTCTCAATGTGTTATGATTTCCTGTGGCAAGAGTAACTTATGTGATTGAATGGATAGTTTTGCATTATACGTGGCCTGAATGCCTAACCAGGAACATGGTATACGGTCTTTGCCAAACAAACTTAAAAGAATGGTATAAACATCCTTTTATTTAAGTGTAATGACCATGTACTCTTTATTCTTACTTGAGTTGGGGAAGAGTGGGTGAAAAAATCTACCAAGTACCATGACTTTTCAAAGCATGCAAAACTCCATCTTCAAAGGCTCAATGTGGTTGCAGACACTGCGTCCTCCCCAAGTGGTGGTCCACCATGTGTGACCTTTCTCTGTCTCTTTCTGTCTCCATCTCTGAAATAGGGCTGGATGCCTTTATCCAGAGGTTTGATTTTCCTATTTTTCAGATTGGCAGTGTGCTCTAGTTCCCTCATATGCTTCCATTAAACCAGAAGGAGAATAGACAAATGATGTTGAGTTTTCTGAGACAAGCTGTATTACCTTTGGCCAGCCTGGATGAAGCAGGGTTCTCATTAAACACAATTTGTGGAAGTACAACAGTCACTGTTGGTATGTCCTTTCTCCCAGCTCTGTGCACCCAATCTTTGCTTCTAATGACTGAAGCACACCCCCACAATGCAGAGAGATCAAAGGGCTTGGGATTGTTGTTAACTCCCCTCCCTCAAAGCCAAAAGCTATGTAGTAATGGAGAAGGGGACACGAAAACCCAGCTCCCTTGATTTAAGGCCATACTACAATGTAATGTGTGTTTCTGAGGTCCTATGGGTTTTCTGAAATTACGCCTTTGTTTGGTTTCTGCCTCATCCCTATCCTGCTTCCCATGGTTTCTTGAGGTACACTTCCATAATAAATTTCTTGCACAGGTATCCTTGTTTAGAGTTTGTTTCTGGACTTCTGGGAGAAACTTACCAAAGGGGCCAGGAAAAAAGGATGAGAGAAGAAGGGATGAGGAGGAGGAATGCCCTCTGTTCACTTCTACTAAATGAGCATTGTGGGGGGAGATGGTGATTAACAAAGCTCAGAATTCTTGTTCTTACCAAATAAGATTGTATTGAAAGTGCCTTTCAATAATTCTTCATACTTTTATTCACTATTTAGAGATACAGCTGCATGCTGTAGACAAAAGGATTTGTTTAAGGACACAAAATTCTATGTCAAGGCTACAACTACAACAAGGTTCGCTAGAGTTTTTTGGCCACAGGTTTCCACCCAGCTTGGAGTCAGACAGAACAGCGTTGAAATTTCAGCTCAACTATGTATTCATTTTGTAACCAGTGGTGCACAGGTAAATGCTTCTAAATCAGTTTTCAGGGAAGGAATGCACACTGATTTGTAGTGTTTGCTAAATTCCATGGTGTAAGCACTTTCATGGTGGCCAATTTCAAGCTACCACATGAGGTCACTGAATACAAAGTTGGGAGAGATGTGCATAATTAGCTCTCGTAGGTTGGTGCAAGTCAACTCCAACATGTCTCTGTTTGGAACCATTTTCTAAATCTTTTTTTTTCCCTATGTCATCATCTATTACATTAGTATATACTCAATCCTGTTTTATGAGGATTAATGTTATGCTATGTAATTGCCTAAAACTGTTATTATCATCATCATAATACCAAAGAAAGATAAAAATAGAAAAGATATAAAATAGGATAAATTTATACTTTATCAGTAATATCTATGTATATTTGTTAGATTGTGATGTATATTACAGTCACTGCTACTTGCTAAAATATTTGATGAAAAAAATTTGTAGAAAAGGGGAAGAAAGATATAAATGGCACATAATCATAACAGTAACAATGCCTTATATTGTTTTCTACTCAGTCATTTGAGACACTTGAATGTGCTACCTAAACTGGCCATTTGTTTTAGAGGTCACACCTAGCTTAGGTCTATGTGTCTCTGGGATATACAACTTGACAATTGTCAATGCCTGTTTATAAACTGTTTACTAACAGTTTGCACATAAAGTATGTAACAGGAGATATATAAAGCAGTATCTTTGTTCCTGAGATCAAATGGTAGCAAATATCAGGTTATCCCTATTAACGGGATTTTCACTGGAGTCAATTCAGTTTGTATTATAGCGCCTGATAATAATTACCTCAAAATATCAAGGAAGATAGGAGATTCTTTTTCATCACTGTCATGAGATAGAAATACCAAGAGGCACCAGACACATGTAGGGCAATGTTGCAAAACTTGTTGTTGTGTTAATAGAAACTATTATGTAAACATCATGTCAGTGATTAGAAAATTATTAACATTCATAAATTGCATGAAATTGCCCCTTGGAGATTTGCTTGTATTCTGAAAGCGTATTTTCCAGGGAAGAGAGCAAGACACTAGATGTTTAGTGGCTGGGCACACCTGAGAGGAATCTATTCACCTCCCTTCCTCCAGAGCTGAATTAGAGGTGCTGCATTGGCACAGGTATCAACTCTTCCTTTAGCACTGTAGAATTTGGCTTTATCCATATCCTAGGAACCTTCTACCTTGATTTACTGCATAGAAATATTGATTAGAATTTGCCCTCCAGGCAGGCAATAAAAAGAAAGGAGCCCAGCAAAGCTGAGAGGATGATACAAAGAGTGTGAACATGCTATTGGCCCAAGATGGGATGTTATTCATCAACATATTTACTGAGAGGAAAGAAATGTTCATCCAACTGCCTGACCTGTTTTCACTGGCATTTATTTTCAGGTATGATATTTGTTTCATGACCACAACCCTGCCTGCAACTTGTTATCTCTACTTTGGACATGATTTCAACATGAGTTCAAAAAAGAAAAGGTTTCCAAGGCACAAAAGAGATATGAGATAATGTGATAATTTGAAGAGAGGGTTTCTGGGAAATAGCATGTAAAGTTGGCCTCTCCCTTTAGGAAGAAAAATCTTATAGAAATCCTGTTCAGGGATAGGAATTGGTTAGTGAGGATGAGTTGCCTTTTGCCCTTTAATAAAAATTCTATATTTTTATGATGTACAGCATATTTTTATATAGATATACACAGTGGAATTATTACTATACTCAAGTTAATTAACATATTTTTGTATGTGTGGTGAAAGTAGCTGAGATCTACTCTCTTAGAAAATGCTCAATATTCAAAATAGTATTATTGATTATAATCACCATGCTGTATACTAGATCTCTAGACATATTTGTCCTACATAACCAAAGCTTTGTACCCTTTGACAAACATCTCCCCATTTTCATCACCACTACCACCACCCCATCTTTAACTACTATTCTTCTCTTTGGTTTTATGTGTTTAAGTTTTTAAGATTCCAGTTACAAGTAAGATTATGCAGGATTTTTCTTTCTGTGTCTGGCTTATTTCACTTAATATAATGTCCTTCAGGTTCATCTATGTTATAGCAAATGACAGTATCTCCTTTATTAAGACTGAACAATATTTCAGTGTGTGTGTGTTTGTGTGTGTGTGTGTGTGTGTGTGTGCTATTCATTCATCAGTGAACAGAAAGGGAACCCTCACATAGTATGGAGGGAATGTAAGTTGCTGCAGCCATTATGAAAAAAAGTATATAGGTTCCTCAAAAAATTAAACATATAGCTACCTTATGATCCAGAAATCTCATGTCTAGGTATATATCCACAGTAAATAATATCAGTACCTCAAGGAGATATCTATGGTCCCATGTTTATTGCATCATCATTAACAATAGCCAAGATATGAAAATATGGTCTTTTGATTGGTCTCTTAAAAATTCTTCTCAAACAAAATCAGCAATGTTTCCCAACCTTTTATAAGAACTGGATGAAAGTGTTATTACATGAGAAAACAAAAGAAGGAAAAGAAAAATAAAGGAGCCATGGACAGGTGCCTCAGCCTGCATTTCCATCCAGCAAGAACAAGATATGTACTCACAAAGGGATGGCTGCTGCCAGTTTCCTTGGGGTTAAACGCCAAAAACAAAACAAAACCCCAAATCTCTACTTGCTCTCTCTCTTACCCTCTGTCCTCTCCCTTTGGGGGCTGAAGCGCTCTCCTCCTATTTCCCACTGCCTCGGGCATCCTGCAGTGAGCAGGGCGGGGGGCCTGGCTCTCTGTCACGCCCCATCTCTCCCAGCTCCTTAGAGGCATGTGGAGAGAGGGCCTAGCTGGCTGGAGCACAGGCTGCTATGTGCCTCTCGGGGGCAGCTCTCCTCACAAACTGTCCAGAGGCTGTTCATGCCAAAAGGGAGAAGGGTCAACAACTTCTGTTCATAGTTGACTCTTCTCCGCCCCAGCAATGCTGAGAAAGCAAGAGACTTTTTTTTTCTTAGTAGCCCCAATTTTTGGTGGAGATGTGTCCCTTTTCAGGCCAGGAAACTCAGAGATGAACTCTGTAATCTACTCTAGGCACAACCTGAATGGTGTAACCAACGTGTATTGAGCATGGAACACATCCAGGCACTGTGCTAGGCATGGGGGTACAGCATGTGGAAAATCTTGCCTGACCCTCACATTGAAGCTCTTAGGTTAAAGTGGAAACACGTCTATTGCAGGAAGCATGACAACTTGAATGCAGAGTGTAAGGTGAAGAGATTGAGAAGTACAGATTGATAGTTACAAAACAGTCACAGGGATACCCCATGATATTGTAATAAAAACATATGGTGCCAGGTGGGTACTGGAAATAACGAGGGTAACACTTTGTAAAGAATACACTTGTCTAACCACTATGCTGTACACCCAAAATTCATACAAAATAAAACTGAATGTAAACTGTAATAAAAAATAATATATATATATTTAAAAGAGCATGCAAGGGCATTTAGAAAAGCCTTGGAATGATACTGGCGAAGAATGACAAGTGGTTAGTCTGGTCATGTGTGTGTGATTGGGAGAGCAGCTGGGAGCATATTCCCGGCAAAGAGAGCTCCCTTCTCCTTTATGCACCTGCCTTGGCTACCATGGCTGTGCCGTACACGCAGTCGATGTGCAGGATGCCCGCATGAGGTGGTGAGCAAGTGGGTCACAGCCGGTTCACAAGTCTCCAAGACTCGCTCCATGCCGTCTCTTCCTCTGGTCAGCACTTTGTCCTGTTCTCCTCGGTGCTGGTTTTGGTCTCAGGTAGGCCCTTTCCATGTGAGAACCACCCAAACTTTAAGCTGTTCTAAAAATCTCCAAGAAGCAACCTCAGCAGTACAAGAGCCAGTGTTCCCCAAAGTCACAGCGCAAGGGGGCTGTAGAGCCATTCCTGAAACAAGCCTGAGGCAGGAAACATGATATTGTCAGGTCTGACTCAATCTCCCCTCAATACAGAGACTGAGACAGGGAGAGGGGAGACCGTTTCCTGAGAGAGAAACAGGCTTCTGTTAACAAAATGAATAGCAATAGATGGTGGGCAGGAAAAAACCGAAACTTTACTTGTATTCAGCTCTGTGACTCTGTTTCTCTATTCATCAAATTAGGTAAATGCTCTTTAGGAAAATCTAGACAGAAGAAAAGGCAGGGGCTGGAAAAAGGACAAAAAGCAGGAAAGAAGGGAATGATCATATTGATAAAGTGCAACATTATAACATTTGAGATGCCCCAGACTTGTTCAAATTTCCTTTTTAATTTTACCCACAAGCTAAGACTCGTTTATTTGGAGGACCTAATACATGCTGGGCACAACTGTAGATGTTTGGAAGAGGAAGTACCATGCTCTCATGGAGCTTACATTTTTCTTTTAAGACTTTATTTATTTATTTTTAGAGAGAGGGAGAGGGAGGGAGAAAGAGAGGGAAACATCAATGTGTGGTTGCCTTTCATACGCCCCCAACTGGGAACATGGCCTGCAACACAGGTATGTACCCTGACTAGGAATCAAACCAGTGACCTTTGGTTCACAGGCTAGCATTCAGTCCACTGAGCCACACCATCCAGGGCTGGAGTTTACATTCTAATGGGGATGTAGATAAATAGATGGATGGGTGGATGTGTGGATAGACAGACAGACAGACAGATAGTTAGCACTAGGTGTAGAATGAGGACCAGGAAGACAAATCAAAGGCACTAGCCTTGACCTTAGGTATATTATATTTCTAGGGAGAAACTAAATATGTATATTGAAAACAGCTAAATACAATAGCCCAATACTATAAAAATTATGCGGAAGTACAGTAGATATGATATACCAAGAAGCTGAAACATTTTAAGAGGAGAAAGCAGATTTGGTTGAAGTTATTTGAGAAAGGTTTCCAGGCTTGCAGCTTTGTTTGGTAAAGTTGAAAAACAACCAAATATTGTAAGAGAAATGGAAGAAATTCTGCCTGTGTTTCCTAAACTTGCATGACAATGAGATTCATCTCAAGTGTTTAAAAAATCAGATTCCTGGACCCTATCCAGACCTTCTGATTTCTCTCTTCCCCAAGACAGGCTGGGTAATCTGTACTTTAACCAACACTGTGGTTGCTTCTTAGCATCAGGAAAGTGTGGGAACCCTTGCGTGGAGGGCGGCAGGTGCAAAGCAAGGTGGAACCCAGGTGTAGGATGTCCTATGGCCCTTATTCATTCTCAGCACTCCTTCTTTTGTCTGCTTCTGGCAAGGACTACAGAACTGTTTCTAAAGAGTATCCTTCCTTTGTTTTATAGAATGTGAGGATGCAAGAAGAGAAGAGATGGCTACTGGATTTTGTGGAAGGTGAAGAGAATAAATCCCACATGCCTGTAGGTCATGTAAAAGTGGACAGATTTTCTCTGGCAAACACAGAGAGAGGACTATAAAAACTACAGATCAGAGTATCCAGAGTGTGTGCTTCTAATTCAATTAAGTCCCTCTGCTTTTCATCCAGCCCCCTTCCCAAGTGCCCCATCAGCATCTGCTGCTGCACTAACAGTGCCTTATGGACGCACAGGCGTCCCCGTGGTGGGAGAGGACAGATGCTTCACAGTCACTGTGCACAGCAGGACAGAGGGGGAAGAACAAGCTCTGGGTATGGCTTAGGAGGCCCTAGGTAGACCGCAGGGAACATTCCTGACAAGACAGAAACCAGAACGGAAATTCTGCTAAGACTATTCTTGTACTGCACATCCATAATCTGTCAGGAAATGTCTTGGGTGTTTGCAACTATAAATAGCTAAGGCCTTAGGGCTTCCTAACTAAGCCTGTGAGAATTAATAGCATCACTACTTGCTGCTGCAGGTGGGGTCTTCCTTTGGAACATTCTCCCTGATCTCTGGGTAGTTCATGAGAGTCAAGGCAGCCAAGATGATACTGTTAGAGATGAAGCCTTGACTGATGGGGTAGACATTAATGTTCTCAGAACAATGTTTAGTTCTAACTGGGCATGTAGTAGGATTGCACTACTCTACTCCCTGGAAGTTGGATGATGACATTTGATTTACTTTGGCCAATACAATTTCATGAAATGAAATTTCCAAACACACTTTAAAAGTTAGTATATGATTGTTTATGTTCTCTTTCCCTCTACACAGTGGAAGACGAACAGTGGCGGAGGATGGATGCTCTCTAAGCCTGATCCTAGAGCAAGAAGACTACAGAACAGTGCCCTCAGCTGACCACTGGTGGACCTGTAATGTGAGTGATGTGTGGTTTTAAGTCACTGGTGTTTTGAAGTTATTTGTTGCTGCAGCATGACCTAGTCTATGGTAATCAATGCTTTTCCCCATTCAGATGTAGCAATCACAGACAGAAGGGACGAAATCCGTTATTAACCATGAGACTTTAGCAAACACAATGCAGGCAGAAGCTCGAATAGTGTTTGTGCATTGGGGCTTGCCTTCTCTTGCTGCTTTTAAAACCCCCTGACTGCCACCATGTGAAGAAGCCTGGGCTAGTCTGCTCAATGATTAGAGGCATGTGGTCCAGGTGTCTCCATTGCCCAGGCTGACAACCTGCTGACTACTGCACATGTGAATGGGGCCATTCAGGATTACCCAGATGACCTGCCAGCCCATCACAGATTCATGAGAAAACCCAGCAGAAAACATTCAGGGCAGCCCAGACCAGAACAGCCCAGCTGACTGACTCACAGATCCATGAGTTAAATAAATGGTTGTTGCTTAAAAACAAAACAGAACAAATCCTTAGAACTCTAAACCCCACATTGTATTTGGCTAAAAATATGCCAAACCATTTTTTTCACTCTTTGTCAATAAGAACATGGCTTTTTATTAAAGTTAAACAAGTAGGTTTCTAACTATGCTATTGTGATAACTTTCATTAGTTTCTCCAGCTTAATTTGAGTTTTGCTTGCTGGTTTCTTTAGTCTGTTCGCTATTATTTCTTGCTTATATTTCTACACTAGTGTCCCAGTTGGCTTCTCTGCCTCTGTGACTTCTCTTTTCACCCCGTTTCTAAGGTGTTTTATATTAATTTCAGCCTCAGAATTCAAGAGATTACATTTCTGCTTCAAACTTCGCTATAGCTTCCCATTGCCTTTAAGATAAAATGGTGATATATAAGAATGAGATGGATTCTTCATTTTTGCTTATGAATTATCTAATTTTCTTTATTAGCATGTGTGTGCGTGTGTGTACACACACAATGACAAGCATAAGAAACTGAATGAATCATCCCTTAGCAAAGTATTTGAGTAAACATTTCCCAAGTTCCCAAGAGTTGCTTCAAAGCCAGGTGCATCTCAGTCCAAGCCCAGGCTCCCAGGACCCCACTGAGCCCTCCATGAAATTTGGGGCAATTTAAAATTCCAGGAATTTTAAAGTCTTATGTGTCCTTACAATAAGCCACTGTACCTTGAGCCTTAGAAAGCGTCTCCTGTGGCTGCAGGAGCCTCACTAGCACACTCATTTAGTCTCACTGATTGTTTGAGGTACTGAAAGCCAGAGTGTTTTTGGAACTAGTAACCTCATTATGATATATACTGGGTGAAAACTGATTAATTCAACTCTATTCAACAAATGGGTTTTTTATTATGCTCTAGAGTGTATATACAAGTCACCAAATTCATCTATACTTTAAGTCCCCTGATTTTATCTAAAAACAAGGTTTGTTATTTTTCACTAATTAAGCAATAGATCAAGGATATTTATTATGAAAATAGAAATTATATTGTAGTAGAAATAATGGAAAACATGAATCTTACACAGTCTCACTACCCAATGAAAGTTTGTAGCATTATTTTGGATTTGGAGTATTTCTTTCCAGTTTTTTCTTTCTTTCTATGCCTAAGAATCACATTCCATGCTACTCCTCACTTTTCAGACAATGGACTAAGGCTGTCTTGCCTCCAACGCCCTGGCTGGGTGAAAACTCCCTGTCCAACAGAGGTTTCAGGATCACGGATGAGAGAACAAAACTACCCAGGACACTGTATTTTATCTGGATGGAGGAAAGGTGGCAAATCTCTCTAGTGGAGAAGTGCGTCGAATGTTTTCTCCTGGTCCCTTTTATTGGGGAGGGGATTTGGGAGATACAAGGTCAAGACTTATGAATATCAATTAGCTTTAGATGCTTGGGTTACAGTTGACAGTTACTGATTACAGATATCAATGCAAGGAACACAGTGACCAGTCTGTGTCAGGGTCTGTTAAACATTCTGACGCCACACTGACATCAGGTACAAGGCTTCATACATTTTTAGCTACACAGTGTTTATAGTTAACTAAGAGATAAGAAAAGCAGAGCAAGCTCTAAAGCATAATATGCATTCTTCAAATCCATTTCCCATGGAAACCTCCTGAGTCGCCTTTGAGTCATGTCTGTCTCTATCTTCCCAGTGTTCCAGTCAAGTCTTATAGGCCTGGGGGATGGGGGGTGGGGGCTAGGTTCCAGCTGGGCTACAATTCTTGAAACCACACAGAACAGTCCTCTGCAATGGACAAATTACAAATACAAGTCATGTTCTGAGAAGCTAGCAATCCTAATGAGTCTCCATCAGATGAAACACATGGTCTACTTGCCCAACCTCTAATCTCTCATACCAGCAAATGTTTAGTAAGGAAACAAAGTTCCCATGAGAAGTATGGAAATTAGACCTTATATGTACAATTATGTCTTTGTGTTGGGTAAGTGGAGATCTGGAAGTGAAATTTGAAAGGTCAGAGAAAGAATTATTAATACATCTTTCTGATACCCACTGGCAAGCTTTTTCTGAAGTCAGAGCTTGAAGAGCAATATGAGAAGCCCAGCACATCCTACCACCAAGTTAGGACAATGAAAAAGAAAGCTTAAGGAGATGTCTACAGGAAACTGTCACCTCTGTGTAGCAACTGCCTCTGTGGGTGCATGGCAGGCAATGGGAGGCAGGCCCAGAGCAGGGGTTATAATCTTGGTGAGTGGAAGTTCATGTTGCTGACTCCATTCCTGCTGATGTGATCACTGTGTTTATTAATTGGCTCAATGGGCAAGGACAGGGGTGGCTGAGAAAAGAGGTTGACCAACAGCCAGAGAATAGGTCATCTTGCTCCCGCCCCAAGTATGAAGTTTCTCTTTCATATTTTGCCCGTTCTGAGAGATCTACCGATAGGTATCTTCCCTGACCTCATTGCCACCAATTTTTAAGTAGTCTTTCTCCAAGTCCCTGACCATCCAACCAAACAATAATCACTGCCCTACCATGTTCTCTTTCCTTCCAGGTACAAATGAATAACCTAGGTGCACTCCTGGAAGGGCTCACCTGCTGGCAGGATGTCCCCTTACCAAGATCCTTCAGGCCACCCCTAGGTAAGGCTATGGTATAATAGCCACCTACTTTTAGATGCTGCCAGCTTATCACACAGAACCATCTATAAAGCAAGCCTGAATTTCTTTCTTTCTTGGTCATTTAGTCACAGGGAACTCTTTCTGCATCCCTAGAGGTGGGCTGAGAGAAAGGAGAGAATGTAGCAAAGGTAGAAACCATGAAAATCTGAGCCATGTGCTTATGGAGAGTCTCATATGTAGCATTTCCCTGGAGGATGGAGTTCTGCTGTGCCACCAAACTCTATGGCTTGGTGTATCAGACTCACACTGTTCTTGAGTTCCCTGGTCAGAAGCACTGACATAATGGTAACAAGGTATTCTGGAAGTCTCTGCATTGCATCCTATCATCAAGCATTCAATCTCTATCAGTGCTGAGCAGCAAACCAGCAGCTGTTTGCAAAAGAATTGCTAACTGTAGAGGATGTCCTAGCTTTGCTTTTAAAACTTAAAAGTCTGCACTGTGATTTTCCAAAAGGGGAGCCAAGGCTCCATACACTCTTGCCACCTGACAGGAAGCTCCTCTCTTCAAATTACACGAAAGAATGCACTTTCCCAAGCCTTCCTCTTTAGGCAATAGTGTTCTGTAGAACTTGATTGCTGTCATTGTGACATCTACTTCCAGCAGGAGCTGTTTTCCATTCCTGTGCCATCACATAATGGAGCAACAACCGCCTGGGAAAACCATGCAGTGGAGTGAAGCTGAAAGATCACACTTTGCTAGGGCCATGGGAGGAGGAAATGCAAAAAGAGGTTTTGTTTTTGTTTTGTTTTGTTTTTTTTAATAGAGCCTTCTGGAATCCCTAAGGCCTCTGTCTGTAAAAAGCAGCTTTGACGCCTGTGATTTGGTCCTCAAAAGCAGGAGTGGGAGGGATAGTGTCTATAAATCCTGCCTTTAGACTGGCAGACGAGCCTCACAAGAAAACATGATTCAGAAGCCAAGGTTAGAAGGGACTTCTAAAGATCATCAAACACTCAATAAAGTGGAAAGAACATTAGCCCAGGAAGAAGAAAGCCACGTTTGTACCAGTTCTGCATTAACCAGGGGATAGCAAACCAGAGAATCTGGCCTGATTTGTACCTGTGTCTGTAATTCAAGTGAGGGGTGCTGACTCTTTGAACATCCTTTTGGATATAGTAACAGTCAGGAAGCTGGACTCAAAGCTCCAGGTTCTGAGGTCTTACCTTCCGCATAACCTGTGTCAGGAAGGTGTGGCAATGATATGAGATATTATCCCTCTGATTGAAGTTTCAGCCTGCTCTAGGCCCCAGTCAAAAGGACTAAGGACATCTGCATTTGGAGGAGATGGGACAAAGTGATTTAATCTCTGTCAAAACGCTGGGTTTAGATAAGATGTCAATTCATCTGGGAAACCCCCCTCTGTGCCCCGGTGGGAAAGTGCTGTTCCTTTCTGAGAGCCCCCACAGTCCGCGGCTTGTACTTCTGCTAAGCCCTTCTTTCAGTCACCTGGATTGCAGTTAACAGCTGGGATGTCAGCATTCTCTTTCACTAAGTCAGTTCTCATCTGGGACATCAAAACCCAGGATGTAGCGATCAGCAGTGAAGTGTGATGTAATTTACAACTAATAGTAGCCAACATAACAATAGGCAAATGATTCAGGGTGACATCTCTGATATGTTTCAAACTTTTTAATGCTCCTTTGACTCACTAGCATTCAAGTGCAATTTCTTAGATATAGGAGACATGGGAAGAGAAAGCAAATTGTACCAGGAATTGTTTATAACTTCAACTTTGCTCTTGAGAGTGTCTTGCACATATTAATGCCATCCATTTTGTTAGTCAAGATAAAAATATTGAGAACTGCAAGGTTAGAATGAGCACTCCATAAGAGAAATTCCTCTGATTCACTGGTCTCTGTATTAACAATGCTGTCCAACACAATGATATGTACTTAATAATAATACGTGGAATAAAGTAAAGAAACTGAAGAAAATTGAAAGACTAAAGTATACATGATAAATAAAATATATCATAGTGGGATACAGGAGAAGGGAAAAAAGAAAATAATAATTTCCTAGTGGAAAATGAGCCAATTATTTATGTGACATATTTAATAAACAGTCACAAAACTTTATAATAATAAAGTGTTTTGGCTAGATGTCTACTGATCTGGGCTAGACTCACTCATATATGTCTGGAGGGTCAGCTGGCTGTCAGCTATTCCATCTGGCCTTGATTGGGACAACTAGCGTGTCCTGGAGCTGCTCCATGTTTATCATTTTTTAACAGGCAATAGTCCAAGCACATTCTCATGGTGACAGCAATGGTGCAAGAGACGTTAAGGGGTAACATGCAAGGACTTGGAGGTGTAGGCTCAAAAACTGACCTGCCGTTAGTCTACACACTCTATTGCCCCAGGAAGTCATGAGAACAGCTCACATTCAAGAAATGGAGCAAGATACTAAGCCTTTTAAACAAAGACAGTGAACTACATGAGAAAGGTTAGGTACAGGGATTGTGAAGAGCTGGAGCCATCACTGTGATTGACATTAGAGTATGAGAAGATTTTGCTCGCACAGGAAGATTGGAGCCAAGGACTGAGGTCTCTGTTTAATAAAGTTTCATCACTTCCAAATCTCTGTTGGCACAACTTCTGGAGTTGGGATGTTCCTCAATTGTGATGTCCACATGGCTACAAATGCTCTGCACAGATTGTGTCAGTAAATGCAAGAGACAGTCACCCTTTTACATTAGACTCTCTGTCTGCAAGAACTTAGCAGGCAAACATTGTAATGAGAAGGGGTCGTAGTTCCTGGACCCTGCTCCATTGTGAGCATGGACCACTGTGCAAGAGAACTCCTTCCTCTGGCAAAGGACTGCAACCACAGCTCTGTAGCCATTTCTGAATCATTGTTCCTTTTAAGGGCTCCCAGGGGGAGTCAGAGAAATAAATCAGGACGTATGAGACAGTCCCTCCAGAAGCTCTTGGGGAGCAAATACGTGTAGCAGTGAAAATGCTCCTGATTGCTCTCCATTTATTTCTGCAGCTCCCAGCTTCTTCTCTTGCTTGTTGTAAAGTTTAAAACAACATCAATTTTTAAGGACCTGAAAGTGCTTTTCTATTTAAAATCAAACAAGATGAGCATCATTTTCATTCTGGGACTGTGCTTTGCTTCTTGAAGTGTGCTGAATATATAGACACCCACTGAAAAATAATAATAATAAAAAAGCTAAGTGAGGGAAATGAGTAATTGCTTGGCAGCACATCGGCAGGGAGAGCAGTGACACTGCGCAGCACATATTTCATGAATAATGAGAGGAGTCTCAGAGCTGTGCAATCACTGCCTATTGGGTCAGAAATTTCACATTAGTGGATTCATCAGAGCAGATCAGTGTCAGAAAGACACTCTTTCCGAGGTAAACACACCTTTTCCTTCATTGCACTGCCACCTCCTAGTTGTATAATTGATATAGCTAAGATCTTCTGAGAGAGGAGGGGCATGATTGCATTAGGAGTAGTTGGTATCATTCTATCTGCTTCCTTGGATAGACAGAAACTGCTTTTAGCAGAGATGAGCTGGTAAATCTGTGGGTAACAAAGGGTTTAAAGAAGTATTAAAGAAATAGAATCAAAATATACACCTAGTTCTATAAAATTTACTTCGTAATAATTGGAACTCCAGAGAACTTAAAAGTTGCAAGAGAGACTTTAGATCTTTATTCTACGAAGCCCTTGGTGTGGCAGTCACCAGTGCTTTTCACCAAACATCCCCGTTCTCCTTTCTGGTTTGTTGGGATTTTACTTCCTGTCTTCCTGGGCTTTGGCATAGTCATATGACTTGAATTGGCCAATAAAATGTGAACAGAAGTGCTGTGGTCTCTCCCGGTTGAATCTTTAAGATTCAGTGTGCAATCTGTCATTCTGTTTCTTTTCTTGTACCAAGTACTGGGGCCTCAGTCCACATGGTGGCTGCTCCATTGATTTGGGTCTTAAAGGGGGAATAGATTGATTAGAAAATAAACGTTTTAAGTGTTTTAAAATATAGGGTGTTTGTTACTCCAGCATACTTTAGCCTAGCCTAACAGATATATACTAAATACCTTTTTTGCTCAAAGCATCCGAGATAGGGCATTATTGTGAAGAGTATGTTATTTACAGTCAGAATTAGTTTTGAAAGATGGTTTAAAGTGACTATGAATTTATTTACATAAAAACCATAATAGTTTTGTTAGAATTAAGACCTTTAGTGTAATGTTTACATAGAGTAATCTTTCCAAACACTGTTAGGCAAATCAAAGGCAGTTGTGCTAACCTAGGAGGAAAACATGGCCCTCAGAAATAAGTGATAGTCTTTAATTCAAAGCATATACTTTCATAATTCCCAAAACTCTACTTTGTCTCCTTGTATCCTTAATGGGACCATGGAATATTAGCATAAGGAGTACCTTAGGTACAGTCTCATCCAAACTCTTGAGAAACTGGGGTCCAGAGTAGTGAGGGATTTATGCAGAGACACATACCTGCTCAGTGGAGGAGGCAGGGTCAGGGCAGGGCCACCATATAATTTAGTATCCCTAAAGGACACTTTTGAAAGTGAAGGGAGAACACTGTTAATAATAACTATGCCAGAAGAGCAGGTGGAAACTTGGACTTTCCCAGGCAAACCGGAACATATGGTCACCCTAATTAGGATTTACTTTTCCGGACTCTACTTCTGGTGTCATTTTCTTTCCTAGCAGACAGCTTAATCCTTGGTGTAAGAAACCCTACAGCATTCTTTCTAATGGCATAGGGAAGGAAGTAAGAAACAATAAAACACTCTTTTCCCTTTTGACATTCTTTATAAATCATCTTTACTTTTATTCTGTTCTCTCCCTGCTTTCTTTGGCTTAGTGTCTTTGTTACTTGTAAGTTTAACTATTTACCACAGTCACTGCTTTGCTTTAAGCAGGAATGGCTCCTGTTATTCATTTGAAAGAAACCATCAGTAAAGGCTACTGAACTTGCATTTGAAAGAAGTTTCCATTGTATGGCAGAGCCCAGAGGCAAATGAATAAACAACAACAACAACAAAAACACCTATCAGATACTTTCAGATAATAAGAAACGTAGAGGAGAACATACCTCTAACAGGAACAGAAATGATCATGGAGGTTCTTCAGAAACAACACACACACTTGTCCATACTCAGACAGGTTTCTAAAAAAAACTGGCCCTCCTGTCATTTGTGTCCAGAAGAGAAACCATATTTTGGGGAATATTAGAAATTAACTCACAAGAAAAACTAGAGGCCCAGAAGACATATTCTAGAGTTCTGTCCAAGTTTCATTCCACGGGCAAAAATAGGCCATGAGGAAGAAAAAGACCATGTGAGTAGTTTAGATGTCAGGACCCTTCTCCATTCCTGAACCAAGATGCACCTTCAGCCTCCTCATGTGTAAATGGGCTGCGCACTTTTGGTCAATTAGTCTGTTGGTTTTTTTGTTTGTTTGTTTTTTGTTTTGAAATTTGAGCTGCCCATCCTATATTAGAGCCTTAGGAGAATATGTTGGTAAACATGGCTTTTTAGACCTTTACTTATGAAAACTATAAGAAGAAATGCAAATATATTAAATAACAAGAGAATGGTAGAGGAGATGTATCCTGTACAGCTGCACTGTGGCTTACCTGCATTCCTGAGGCACCTTAGTATCATTGGATGTACTTGCCCTGTGGTTCCTATCAGCTGAATTAGAATGCAAGATTAACACATGAAGACTGAACTCCACAGGACTTTGAACTTCTCATTACAATGCGCTTTGCTCATCATTTGGAGTCTGGAGATATAGTCGTAAGTTCCTCACAAGGCCCTGTGGCCTGTTCCCTTCCTTCCCAAGCAGTCTCAGGCATTGCTATTTGGACTCACCACCCTTCAGCCACACCACATTCTTCATACTCCTCACACATGTCAAACGTGGCCAGACTTCGAGGGCTTTTGCTGTAGTTGTCTCTCTACCTTGAATGTTCTCTCTGCTGACTATTTCATGACTGGCTATTATTTATCATTTAAAATTCAGAGAGTTCCCCTGACTATAATCCTTGTGCAAGTTATGAATATATTCCAGAAGACTTCCTGAAATTGAATAGCTCCTCAATAAAAACTTTTTGAAAAAATAAAAGGAATGAATGAATGAACAAATGATTGAGGGAACAAATAAATTACCTATTAGTTCTAAGATCAAATGACCAAAGAGCTTCTTCTTTAAGGTCATCTGAGCCCTTTTAGAAGACTTCCTTCTCTAGCACACTATATTCTTTATTTCTAAAGGTTCTATACAAAATAGAGCAGAACCGAAGGTATTTGGAATGCTTACGAAAGAAAACGATAAGGTGAGTGGGACTGTGGATGACCCTGACTTTCTGCTGCATCCTAATTAGGGCCGTCCCATGCTGTACTTATTCTGTCTCCTTTCCAGCCCTGCTCTAGTCTTATTCTCTGTCTCTTTAAGTCCCCAAATTACCAAATGCATCCTAACTTTCACTCTGTTTCTTGAAACCAAATGTTTTTGAAAAGGCACTTCATCTCTAAGCCACTTAACGAGATTCTTTAAAGTGATGCTTCATGAGAGCTGACCGACTCAAAAACATTTACAGTCTTTTTAGCTTTCTGGCCAGAGGCCTTTCTATGCTTATCTTTTAGGAACAGAACTTCACCTTTTCCTTCTGCTTCTTGACCAAAGTGAAAAGGCTCCAGTTCAAATTGGTCTCGGCACCTGGAATGATGAGGATCTAAATGATGTATACATTTTATCAAAAGTGTTTTAGCATGCTGATCATTATGTCAAGTTGAAGTTTAGGAAGAAATAATGTGTGACTCTGAGTTCCAAGCAATGGCAATCTTTGTCTTACATGCTTACTTCAGGTATTTTGGAAGGAAAAGCATTGATGGAGCTACTTTATTATCATGCTGTCATGGCAGGGAAGGTCTGTGACATCAGGTAGTCCAAAGTCTGCATTTTATGGGTGACAAAACCAGAGGGTTGAAGAAATGACTTAGTAAAGGATCTGCAAAGATTTAAGCGATGACCTAAATTTTCTTGACTCCATTATACTATTTTATTTTTGCTCTCTTTCTTCTCTCCCCACCCTTCACTCTCTTTTTTTTCTCCTACCCCCAATTAGTCTAGTCTATGAGCTCCTAAAATGCATAGATGTGCCCTTCCTTATGCTTCGTTTTGAACTCACCACACACATTAAAAAGTATCAGGGAAGGAGAAGTGCTGGCAATCAGACCAGTCAGGCCATATGCTGGATCTCTTGTTTGTCCCTGTTTGATTCAAGTCCTGCCTGTTCTCCACCATGAGTTATGCCCCAGGCATCTGACCTTCAAGAACCCATCAACAGGCTTTTTGCCTGGCATCCAGCTGGCTTCAGTGAAAAGGAGCACCTGGCAGGAGCTTGGAGGGCAGGAGAAGAGCACAGTGGGGGCATCTGTCCTGTGCTCCCCAGCAACCAGGTCACCATGGTTGGCTGGGACCCTCTATGGAACGCTTCTGTCAGGCAGCAAATCAACTCTTGTCCTTAAGGCCTAGAAGGGCTAAGGGATCCTTCATGTTATTAGTCCTGAGGCATGTTGCTATCCCTTGTTAGTTTGTTAAACCCTGCCAGCACCTATGGAAACGGCCTCTTTATTTAACTGTCCTTGAATCACCAAATTTGGCTGTGCAGTCTATTTCCTGCTTTGTCTCTGGTTAAAAAACAGGTTGGGAAAAGGAGGCAGCCATTTGTCTTCAGTATAAAGTGTGCATTTGCTTGGTGCTAGGCTTCTGCTAGAATCCCTCCATGCATGCTTGTTTTTAAAACTCACAATAACTGTCTGAATTGATATTATTGAGCCCACTTTACAGATTGGAGAACTGAGTCCCAGAGAGTTCATATAGCATGGTCAGAATCACACAGTTGTTAGATACTATTCTGAGATCCCCATAGAAGCCTGTCTACCCTGAAGCTGTTACAGTGATTACATTTGTGGTAAAATAGTTCCTTGTAGACAAGGAGAGATTAGAAATTGGGGGCAAGATTAAGTACACAAGGAAGAAGAAGCATATTGGAGTGACTGACCTATTTGTTCCTCTGGTGAAGAAGCAAAGGCTGGAGCCTTTTTCACCAACAGCTGTTCTAGGCACAAAAGTGCTGGGGTCCTGCCATGGGCACCAAATGTTCCAGGACACGCAGGAGTCCTTGAGAAGGTTTCTGCTGGCTCTTCGGTCCTAAACCTTACTGGTCACCTTCTGAAGACGCATGTCTACTTTTTATGCACCCCCCCCCCGCTCTCCCCACCCCCTTGATGCCTGCACAGAAGTATAACTTCGAGGCCCCAATTTAATCTTGGCAGTGAGCCCCTTCATCCCCGCCCCACCCCCACCCCACACCATCTCTGGGAGTGTAGAGCTCAGAGCTGCTGCCTGAAATTCCCATCTCTGATGGAAAGCTCTGAATTATTCATCAGCCTGATAATGGCAGGTGATGAGATCTTTTCCCGATACGTCCCTGTCAGTAGGTGTTTATTAATCTGTTTCACCAGCGGCCCTGCTCCGACTCTGGGGCCAGAAGAACCTCACGCACGCCTGACATGTATCGGCAGAGACAGCACTTTAAAAGACTCCCTTTTGCCTGGGAGGTCATCTGAAGGTTATTAGGAACAAATTATTTCTTCATTTCCGCTGACTGAGTAGATAGCCTTAATGATCTGTCACCTAGCAATAGCCTGCCTGTTCAAACATAAAGAATGGCAGGCTGATGGGCTTATAACTAGAATCAGTTCATTTTAGCTATTCTCTTGTCAAGCATGTTTCCTAGATACATATAGTATTTACATATTCATGAGCCTCTGCCGACACTGATGCCGTGAGGGGGCCTGTCTGATAATGTGATACAAGTTTGTACTGTGTCCTCAGGCACTTAAAGTCTATTAAGTGAATAAAGTCTACCCAGGGCCTCTCTTCTTGGAGGTGCTCTCTATTTTAAACACAAGAGATGCTATCCCAACTTCATGAACTCCTCCTTGTCTCCTTCTCCCTTTCCTTGCCCCCAACATCCATCAGAATCTACCCAGCCTACCTCGTACGGAGAGAAGCTTTGATTTAAAGAAAATATAGAGGCCACGGGGGGAGTTTTTCCTCCTCCCAGCAGAGAAAACCCATCCACAAGATGTTTGCTTTAAGTTCCTTTAGGCTCTGTATAGGTAACTCAAATGACCTTCCATAAAGCCAAGTGAAGCTGCAGCTGGCTTTGCAAATTTTGGACTTCGACAGTATTTTCTAGTCTCCTTGGGCTCCTTGTAGCTAATTACTATTTCATGCCTTTGACTTCATAATGGCCTATGGTCTTGTCTCAATCTATCTAGTAGAGAAAGGTGCCCCAGGCATAAATCTTGCTATGAAACTAAATCACCTGGGGACGACTTGAATATGTCATTTAGAGAGAGATTCTTATTATTCCATCTCTAATCTCCCATCTCATATTCCACCGAAAACAATCTTCCTAACCCTACTGTGATTATTAAAAGGAAAAATGTAATTAGTATGTGTGTTGCTATGCCTAGTTTTATAACTCTCTGCTAAATAAATTCTTTCTATCTACCATCTATCTATCTGTTTAGCAGTCTATGGGTTGTGCCATTGAACTCTGAGGAGCCCAGAAATATAAACTGCCCTTTAATTTTAGGATGCCTGAGTCCACTTTGGGTTTGTTCAATTACACTGAGCATCCAAGTTCCATCTTCATGGATAGTTCGGTGTCAAAGAAGGCAAATTGCTTTTTAAAGTATTGCTGAGGTGTCCTTGAGTATAGGAACCTTAATTACTCACAGAGAACGACGAGTACTAGAAAAAATAACATCTCATAAGGGAGTTGCCTGGGGATGCTTCAGCAAGCCACTCACTTTCTTTAAGAGTCAGTTTTTCTGCAGGTGAAATGGGGATAATAACTCGAGCCCTGTTTCTTCCTCACCAAGTCATTATAAGGATTAATGAGATAAAAAGTTGGTGAGTGTACTGGGAATCCCTTGAGAAGCTGGCATTAAAATAGACTCAAAGCATAATTGTTTGACAGATAAATAATGATTTCATCAAGCTCACTGTTTCGTTCATTTGGAAATTTGTCAGAGCACTTTTATTTATCTTTTACAGAAGGTTTAGGGATGTCTCAATAGGGGCATGGGCTCCAGGTGGCAGATAAACCATAATATCAAATGAAAGCTCATATTTAGGGGTTCGTGGGGATACTTTAGCACCCAGTGTTTTCATTTTAGATGTACTTACAGGGTTTTGTTTTGCCATTCTAATTCCTCTATCTCTTTTAATGGGAACAGTTGGTGAAATTTACAAACCGAGGTCCCATCTTCCTCATGAAGTGTATTTTAAGTTTGAGGCTATGTTATGAAGACAAAATGTTTTCACCACATATTGCTAGTAGAATTCCTATTTGTGACCCCAGCTTCCAAAGGTTTAAAGGAAGAAGGAAACTAAGTTTTCCCAGGGGGTGGTAGGGATGTTTAATAAAAGGGTCATAGCCAAAGGCCTCTCATCTTTGTGAGTGACTGGAGATCACTCATAGAGCCTTGAATCTCAGCTGAAGTGACTGTGCTCAACACTGTGAAGCAAAAATACATTTTTAAAAATTTAATATTCCAAAGAGAAAAGAAGATGAAGGAAGTTACCACAAAATACTTTTATTTAAAAAAAAAACAGCAATTCTCAATGGTTGAAAGGCAGGATAGGAGAAAATGTTTAGGCTAATATAGAACCAACTAATGTCTATATGAAAAATAATCAATTTTAAGATACAATGTTCAATGTCCTCCAAGTATCCATTTTTGAAGACCAGATACAATTTAAAAGTCTAGGTCTGAAACTAGATTATAATATTATAGCAAATAATCCACAGCTTGCTAAAACTTGTTTAACTTATAATGGTTCCCAGATAACATTTTAGTGTCTGGTATTAACTCAGATGTTTTCATTTTTACAACATAAAAACTATAAAATATTTTAAAATGACATTTAAAATTTGCAGTTTATTTACCACCTTTTATCTTGTACTTCAATAACTTTTTTGTATTTAGATATAATTCACATACCATAAAATTCAACATTTTAAATGTATAACTAAGTGGGATTTATATTTCTATTCGTGAAGTAGTGTAATCTTCATACTAATTTCAGGACATTTTTATTATCCTTCCTGTAAAAATAAAAACGTATCTGTTAGCAGTCATTCCCCATTACTTGTCTCCATTACCTGTCCCCATCCCCTGATAACCACTAATCTATTTTCTATCTCTATGGACTAGCCTATTCTGGACATTTTACCCAAATCCCTACATTTGTGACCTGTATGTGAAAAGCTTTTAAATTCATGTATATTTTTTCTATTATATATTGAGAAGTATTTCTTCCTAAGTAAAAATCTCTATGTGCATATCTATTCTGTCTTGCAGAGCAGAATGGTCCATGTTGTATTGCTTTGGTTTTCATCTTTTGAATCAAGTTACTTAATAACTTGTATCTATTACTCTTTTCTCATTCACCCATCTCCTCTATTGCTTTGATTACAGAGACATGAACCCTTTAATTACCTTGAATGATCAGAAAAATGTTTCTTAGCCTAGTCAGGTAAGCCATTATCTGGTCATACTCTGGGAGTTTTAATCTTCTTCTCTTTGAGGTACTTAAAAAAGTTTCCCCCAAAAGCTCTAATGCCTCTATTATTTGTGACTTATTCATTTACCCTTCTATTAAAGAATGATAGCATCCCTACTATGTACTATGTGCTAAGTGCTAGGAAACTGGAATGCATTCAGGTCACTCATTTACTCTAGAGAAGTCACATGATCAAGCAGGCAATGATGTAGAGTGTGATAAGTAAGGGCTACAGCAGGAAATAGCTCATTGTGCTTTGGAAGCACTTGAAGTGCACAGAACTCAGTCTTGGAGGTGCTCAGGAATTCCTTGAAATATGTGAAATTTAGTATTGTTTTTCTCCTTTCTGTGAAATACATCATTGAAATTTTAATTGAGATTGCATTAAATTTGTAGATTTTTTCGATAGTATGAACATATTAACAATATTAATTTTTAAATCCATGGCCATGAAATATCTTTCCATTTTTTATGTCTTCTTCAATATCTTTCTTCAATTTTTATAGTATTAATTTACAGATCTTCAGATTTTTTACCTCCTTGATTACATTTATTTCCAAGGTTTTTTCATTTTTCATTTTGATGCTATTGTGAGAGTCACCTAGATATTTTTCAGTTATCTCTCATAATTCCTTTAATAAAGATGTTGAATAAGACTAATCTCCACTTTTATGTATAAGAAAACTTGCACAAAGGAAATGTCAGTAACTTGTTAAATTCGATTCAGACGATAAAATAACTTTTCTATTTTCTTAGTAGGTACAACTGTACCCACATAACTTTCAGTTGCTTTTTTGAAGGAATACCTGAGGAGTTCAGGGATTCTTTTTCTGCAACCCGTTCCTTCATGGAAAGTTGATGTTCTTGGTGTAAGTTCAGTGCCTCCTTCTGGCTGCTTCCATCTTGCAGTTGCACCATCTGGAATACATGGCCTTGGGGATCACCATGTTGGTAGACAGCCTGTGAAATGGAGCCCCATGATCCCCACCTTGAAGTATTCATGCCCTTCCTTTGAGTGTGGGATGAATCTAAGTATTCCTTTCTAATAAATAAAATACAGAAAATTGATAGGAAGTCACTTCTGAGATTAGGTTCTAAAAAGACTGTCTCTTGGTCATCCTCTTTTCTCTCTCTACCTCCCTTCTCTTGGAGTCCTCACTCAGGGAGAAGCAAGTTGCCATGATGTGGGTAGCCTCATGAAGAGCCCACATAACAAAGAACTGATGCCATCAGCCAAGATTCAGTGATGCTCTGAGTCCTGCCAACAGGAACGTGAGTGAACTTGAGATGACTGCAGCCATTGGTGATACCTTGAGCATAACCTTCTGAGAGACTCCTGATTCCTGACTCACAGGAAACTAAGATTGTTTAAGCCACTAAGTTCTTCAGTAATTTTTTGCAGAACATAGATAACTCATAAGAGATGAGAGAATTAGAAGATCAAGTAGAATGTTGTTTAAAAACCCAGGCCCGGAAGTGGCTTTGATCACTGTCACTCATATCCATTAGCACAGTCACCCTGCTGCAATCTGCCTGCAAAGAGGCTGGGACCTGTAGAGCAGCACATGGGTATTTTTATACTGCATTTGATATTCAAGGTTTAGGAGGAATTGACCAGTCCAATTGTAACCTTGAAACTAGATTCAGTAATATGTGAAGTCATCGTACATCTAGGTGGGAATTTACTAAAGAGTTCCTAGTTGCAACTAAATTAATAATAGGAGTCAAACAAGTTGATGATTCAGACCTCATATCAGTCAATTGACCAGTAAAATATAATATTTAGGGGGAAAGCACATGTTTGCAAATTGTACAAACACCTAAAAATCTTCATTTGTGAGCAGTGTTTAAACCATTGATAACATCTTCCAGCATGACAAAATAAAAGGAATCTTCTATCCTGGTCTCTAGAATACCAAGAAATCCCAGCCTCTACATCTTACTCTAACACACCTCAGACTCACAAAGGAGAAAGATATCTGAAACGGTCACAATGCTCTGTGCATAAAACTGGTGTAAAATGGTAACTTTTAGAATTAGAGGTGCAGTTTTAAAGTTTCAAACTCAACTAATATGTAAACCATAAGACTCGATGTGAAGCATGTCAGTGTGTCATTTTAATTTTGGAGAACACTGGACAAGATTTCCTGGCTCCTGACTTTATTGGCATATTGCAGACTGAACCTCAGTTACCTCATTAAAGGAAAAAGCATGGACTCATTTGTAAAAACAATTACTTTCTTTATTGATTTTTATAAAGATTAAACTTTGGATAACAAAAGAAAAATACAGAGTTTCCTAACACTGTGTAGAGTAATGATTCTCCCTTTCATATGTGTTAAAGGAGCAATTCTGCTAAGTGACATATACCAGCCATTTCTGTGACACTGCAGCAGATTAAAGGGTAAAGGGGCTAGGGAGGGTTGACTATTTGGAAAATAGAAGTGATTAATTATCCACAATGCTCAGAATGAGGAACATTTGGACATTTATTTTTTGGTCAAATTGCCCTTGGAGACACTATACGCATCAGTCAGTTTCTGAGGGCAGTAACCCTCTCCCCCTTTTTTCCTTAAGAAGAACCAGTAAATGGGCGATGCTTATAAAAACAGCAGCAATGAAATTTCCAAGAAAAGTCTTTGATGTTATTAACTTTTGAGCTTTATGAAGGGCTTTGAGGCTATATTGGCAAATGCTAAATGAAAGAGGAAAGTGAGGCAATTATCAGGTAATGAAAGCAATAAAAATGTTTTTTATCGTGATTAACTAGAAGTTTTCAAGAAAAGAAGCTAGTTTCCTCAAATAACTAGATAATTGCTGAAATCTTCCACTTATCTTAAGAACATACATTTGACCTTAATTAAAAATCCACACCATTTAACAGATTTAAATGCGCATTGCATTGAGATGGTTGCCTTTTTATATAATAGATTCTGAAAATTTCCTTTTCCATTGTAACCTGTTATTCAAGTGTTTTTGGTGATCAGAATAATAGTTTTCATAACCTTATATTTGATTAAAAGCATATTTTCTTTCTCCATTTTTTTGGTATACCCTTCATAAAGAGAGGATGGTAACATAAAATTTTGTGTGTCTATTTGGGCATAATAGTACAACATCCCAATCCCCCACCCCTAATATTGTCCTTTATTCTGGTTTAGAAGACTTCTGATTTCAACCAATTTATTCAGAGTTAACCTAAGAATCTTTGTTAGCTATAGTAAGATAGCTAAAAATCACATTTTTGTAACTTGACTGGGGTCACTTGCTCTCTCTCTCTCTCTCTCTCTCTCTCTCTCTCTCTCTCTCTCTGTATCTCTCTCTCTCCCTCCCTCCCCTTGGCCTCACTAATCCATTCTCACTCCCCTGTGATACATCCTCTATATGAAATGGTCTTTTTAAATCACTAGTCTGACTTGTGTCTCATGCTTATGACCCTTCAATGGATCCCCATTGCCCTCTGAATGATGAAATATGAACTTCTTGGAAAAGCCCAGAAGGTAATTGTTGGTCACCCAATTTTTCTCTCCAGGCCACCTCTCACCTCTCCCCTTGTTGCATGCAATAGCCAACACTTATTGAACTATACTCTCTCTCTTTCTCTATATCAGGACTTTGAACATTCAGATCCTTTTTCCAGAAGTTCTCCATTCCTACTTTGCCCTGATATTTCTCTTCTTGAAAATAACTCTTAATGTTTCTGCTTTTATTCTACTTCTTCAGTGACACCTTCCTTAACCTCTCAATTTCTATGTGTTTCCTTAGAATTTTTTATGTACAATTTTTATGTGATTTCTTACAATTTTTCATTTATCATAACACTTTTGAACAACACTGTAATTGTTTTCCACCACCAAACTGTCATCTTTTGGTAAGGCAATTTTATATTTCATTCATGTGTTTTAAAGAGCATTTCTGAATAATTGTGTTTTAATAGGCCTAATTCATTAAGTGATCACTTTATAAATAACTAACACCTTAGAAATATAACATATCTCATAGACCACTGGCTACCAATCAGTGAACTTGTGTTATAGAGAATACTTATTATCCCTTGTTATCCCCTAATACCTTCCTTACATTTAATAATAGATATCATGCCCAAGCAAAGTTTAGCTGAATTCTTGACTACCCAGATAGAGACTATATTTCCCAACCTCCTTTGCAGCTAGGTATGGTCATGTAAGTTCAAACTAATGAAATTATATCAACTTCTGAGTAATAGCCTTATAAAGAAAGTCTATTTACTCATAAAGAGGCTTTATAATACAGATTAAAAATATACTAAGGTACTGTTTTTCATCTACCATAGGTACATCTGTGGGAAAATCAGCACTTTCATACATTGCTGGTAGAAATGTAATTTGAAGGGAAATTTGGCAGGTACTAAAGAAACTACACATATGTTTACTTTTTGACCCAGTGATCCATTCCTATGACCTTGACCTGACGATACCTCTCCAACAACAAAAAGTACGTATATGCAAGATTATTCATGGCAGTGTTGTTTTTAATTGCAAATTAGTGGGAACATCTTAAACACCTGATATTTGGGATTATCTAAATAAGCTATGCTTTATCTACAAAATGGAGTCATATTAAGGAATAAAATATAATGAAGTAATTTTCTGGATATATTGGTAAGTGACAAAATCAAAGAGCAAAAGAGATATATAGTATGATTCCTTTTTGTGTTATAAACAAACATATATTTACTTATTTTTGCAAAAAGAAGCAAATGGAAGCAGAAACTAATGTGATTGTTAGAAGGCAATAGTAGGAGTGAGGTTAAAGGGATATGGATGACATTTCTTGTATGTAACCTCTGGTAGTGTATTAAGTTTTGAAATCATGTTAATGTTTTACATACTAAAGATAAAACAAGCAAAGAAACAAAAACCTAAATCAGTAAGAATGAGGGTAAAGAAAACAAAATGGAATATCAACAACAAAAAAAGCTTAACTGTATTGCCTATGAATAACACAACCACTTCGAAGGAGAAAAAACTCAAATAATTTTTAAGTACCGTGCTGCTTTTCTATCCTTAGACTACAAACAAAAAAGAACTGCAAAAATATATGTAATCTAGTTAGTAGGTTCACTTTCATAGTGGTATAGGCTAGTAATTCTGAAACCAGCTTTTTGTGTATTGTGCATTTGGGCTCAGTGCTGAGAATAAAGTAGCTGTTAAATAAGCATAGACTGTTTAATTATTTTTTTCATTTAAGTATTGATAATACAATTATTCTGATTCTGTTTAAAGCTCACTGGTTGATCTGAGGTGATGAAACCATTTGATATCACATGCCTGATTTTGTCAGATTGGTAAAATAACTGCAAAAAGTACACTATCACAAAAAAGATCTCACTCCTCTTTCTCTTCAACATATCATAGCTAAAATAAATTCAACTTCATAATTTAATCATAGTATAGCTATCTGTTGGTTAATAGCTAGTATTCTCCTGAATATCTATGCTATTTTATGTGGAGCTGTTTAAAACATAAAATATGGGAAGAACCCAAAGTAATTTAGAAATTGTAATAAAATTCAAATCCCAATAAGATTATTTTGTCAAAGTTGAAAAATTAATGCCTAAATTCATGTATAAGTGTGTAAGCACCAAAATAGCTAAGACCTTTTTCTTTTTTACAAAAAAAAGGACTTTAAAAAAAGTTTGATTTTAAGACTTACGATAAAGCAGTACTATTAAGATAATATAAAAATAACACAGTGTCATTTACTGTTAATTTAGATCAATAAGAAAGAAGCAAAAATCTCCAGAGACCCATGGATATTTGAAAATTCTTAGCTGATGGAACCAGTATTTCGAAACAGGAAGAAGGTGTTATTTCATAACTAGAACTAAAACATGTTGCTTTCTATATGGAAGGGGAAAAATCAGATTCCTGTGCCACTTCACACATGAAAACTGATTCCTGGTGAAATAAAGGTCTAAGTTTGAAAAGTAAAATTATTGGAAACTAAATTTGGAGAATATCTTCACAATGAAAAAAATAGGAAATAATCTTTTAAGCAATATCTATAAGCCCTTAACCTTGAAGGTAAAACTGATCAATATGACGTTGTGAAAATTAAAACTTCTATAGGGAAAGAAGAACCAGAATTAATGCTAAAAGATTATAGCAAGACATTTGTAATGTAGATGATGGGCAAACAAATATCCAGAAAATATAGAAAAGGTTTACAAATAAATTAGAAGGGAACAAACATGAAATGGCAATTCATAGAGAAAAAACACATGGGAAATACACATGTGACAATATACTCAACTTCATTAGACATCAAGGAATGGTACTACCGTGGGATTATCTTTCACACAAATTAGCTTGGCAAAAACATACTTTTGCAATGTCAGTCAAGGTTTGGAGAGAATGTGGTAACTCTGGAATTCTCACATTCTGATAGAAAGCATGTTGATTAGTACAGCCATTTTGTGAGGCAACCTGGCAGTTTCTAGCAAAATTGAAAATTGTATAACATGGCCCAGTAATTTCCCATCTAGGTGAATACTCAAAAGAAATCATTTCACCTGTGGACAATGCTATATGCACAAAGTTGCACATAGCAACAGTAGAAGAATGAGTAAATAAATATGATGTAATCATGATATCCTGCTATATAGCAGTTAAAATACCCCAAAATAGTTTATATCTATCAACATCAATAGTTCTCAAAAAATAATGTATAAAAACTTGCAGAAAGTATTTTTAAAGTAAAACATTTATATTTATTGTTTATTTTCACATATAAATGTACAAAAAGTAAAAAATAATAAAACAGGAAACAAAGCATAAACAGGAAAGGTAAGGCATCAAATTGAAGAGAGCTATAACCTTTGTGAAGAGAAAAAGTTGAACAGGATTGGGGAGGTAATACTAATGAGCTTCATTTTTCCTGTAATTATTTCTTTTATTTAAAAAAATTAATAAATATACTATGGTATCAATGTATATAAACTTTGGGAGGTGATGAAAGGGTTAATTTTAATGTTATACATTTTATTTTTATAATCCATAAAAATTTCACTGAAATATTAAAAATAACTACATACGTAATCTATAAGTAAAACATAAAATATGGCATTGAAAAATATTATTTTATATTTTAAGATTTATCAACTTGTTTCCATTACAATATTTCTTCAGAGCCATTTTCCATGGATCAAAACTTACCTCCTCAAATTTGTTGAATTTTATAATAAAAGTTCATAGAATTATGGATAATTTATAGAGGGAAAAATAATCAAAAGTAGTGGGTAGTAGTCCTCCTCTGACTACTGTTAAAGCTGTCATTACATTTTTAAATACTATAGAATTCAGGATTAGAACCATCCATCCCTGCTTAAAAAACAATTTACTTTGTTACTCAGGAGTTTTTCATATTCCATGTTCAGGATCACTCCTTATGTTTATTTGCAGTGTACTACTTTTTTTAAAAGTTATTGCTGTTTTGTTCCTTCCATTTCAAATGAATTGACTCTTCATCCTAAGTTAGTCGCAAGTCTTTCCTCTACATGTATTTTTAGCCTTGAAGAATCTCTCCACCCAGTTTGCTTAAGTTCGCTCTCTCTTGCGTTCAAAGAACACTTTAGTTCTTTTTCCAGAATCCTCTACTTCTTCTGAGGAGATTAGGGGTAATTATATTTAACAAGTGGCTTCTCCTGCCCTACCAAATGAGTTCATCAGATAACAGTAACTTCACTAGTATTTAATTAACAATTTATTGATTTGTGTTTTCATGCTATATCTTCAGTTTATGAAAGAGAAGTTTCCTTCTGATTACTTCTCTTTGTACATTGACTAAGTCAGCTTTATTGACATTGGAGTTTTCGTGCTTATAGAAGGTAGTGGACTTACCACACCAGGCAGGTACATGGCCTGACCCAGGGTCCTGCTGATGATGGTATAGCTAAAAATTTCATCACTTAATCTTGGGCAGGTCAGAGATGACATAATGGTAAGAACAGCTCAGAAATGTCCACAAAGGAGGAGTTTAGACTTGGCAATCAGTTTAAAGATGAAAATAGGATAAAGCTGTTTTCTGATGACTTGCATACATTGAGCAAATTTTAGATCTTTGTGTCAGGGGAAGGCTGAGTTAGATTTTCAAAAAGGTAACACCATCCTACCTGAAGCTACCCTATGGCACTGCTGCTATCAGCCTGATTACAGAGAGAGATTATTATAGAGTTTGATGCTAGGGAAAATCTTCATTACGTAAACCCAATTAAATGGTAGGAGTGAAAATGAGAGCTAGAATGGTGCCCCCTCGCAAACTGTTGGCCTTTGACAATGTCACAGGGTTCATGCCTTCACCCGGAAAAAGAGAGACACCTTTTCTAGTCTTTCTATCATTCTTCTATCTGAGGAAGTGCTGGAACCTTGCTTTTACCAGATGTTATATCAACCACAATCCATAAAGAAACCATTCTCCCAGGTAACTCAGATGAAGAGATTCTAAGAAGGTTCTACTTACAGAGGGGTGGGCAGGCTTAATGGAAAAATAAGGGATGGTGAGACACCCATAGACTAGCATCACAGGAAACTGTTACTACCTTTTTATATTCAAAGGGTCAAAGTGGGAAATAGAGCTAATAAAGCAGAGGAGAGCTCAGGACCAGCACTTTACTTGTGGAAGAAAGCATTTGGCATGCGGTAAGTGGGGGAGGAAAGGTACCTTTCCCTACAAATTCCTCAAGTCTCTTTCTCTTGTTCTCTAATCTCAAATTTGGAGTGCCTGATAAATTCTCATGCAGACTCCCTAGGATGCTAAACTGGGCAGAAAAGTGTAGAGAATGGATCTAAGTCAAGCAGAGAATAATTAGCACCACTGTATTCTAGTAAAATTTTATTTTAAATCCAAATGATATATTTATTGATATTCATTTTGTGACTTCTTAAGTGTTGCCAAATACCGTACATATTTTTTTCCTGTTGGCAAATGTGGAAGATAAATACCATTGAGAAATTTAGAAACTGTAGGTTATAGACAATTTCCAATTTCCTAAAAACTAAAAGTGGTTGAGTCAGGGTACAAACCAAAGTTCACCTAACACAAAGCCCATGTTCTTTCTTTTTCATCTTAGTGATCTCCATGGAAAAGGGTAAGAGTCATGTACTATCATAGGCGATATAGAAGCAAACACTAATTTATGCAGAAACAGTTCAAGTGCGAAGGAGTGATTTCTCCTGCAGAACTGCAATTCAGTCACATGTCTCCTAAACTCCTAGTCAATATTGTCATTTGTTTTTCTATCACATCAACTTTACAATTATCAGTATTTTCTCCTAACATTTTTTTTTGGAGAATACTTATACCTATTATAAAATCAAAATATTTAGAATAGCAGACTGAGTAACTGCATTTCTCCCTTCCACCTCACAAAGTGTCAATACAGGGCCTAATATAGGATATACATTTCCATTAAATTTCTAGAATATGCTAAAAGGATGGAATTTTCAACCGATGAAGCTAAGAAGTGGAAACCAGAGCCTTGAATATACAGGCAAAGGTCTCTGAGAGTAAGGCAACTGATTTTCTTAGGAGAAACCTGACAAAGCTCCCAAATCAAATTTGCAAGTACAATGAGGCATGAGGGAAAGATGGACTTAAAACCATAGGGGATAATTAATCAGAAGGCAATATAGAAGAATAAACAACTCCATATTGAATTACAAAGGGCTGAATGCCAGACACTTCAATCTCAGTCCAAATGAACCTCAACTATTTTCATCCCAAATGAGTTGAACAAATTGTGTTGGATGATTTTGGAGCAGCCAGTGTGGATGATTGTGCCCAGAACAAAGTCATTTGTTTTCTACCACTCGCAGAACCTATCTACTTTGCTTACCTTATAACTGACCCTGAGGTTATAGAGTTTCTCTCAATAACACAGGACTCCCAACCAATCCTCCTATTGCATTATTCTTATGCATGATGGATAACCAATTTAATTAAATATTTGAGGCTAAAACAGGAAAAATACAGATCATAAACAAATAGAAAAGCTAACTTCTGACAAAAACAGATCTTAAACAAAGAAAAAACTGATCCCTGGCTTCAAATACAGAAGTGAACTTAAATAAGCAAATAAAAATAACAACTGAAAATGAACAACTCCTCTTGTTACTGTACTCAAGAAAATTGAGATGATATAAACTCCCAAATAAAGGAAAGGCTACAAACCCGGGACAATTAGATAATAAAAAACCTTGAAAACTAAAAATATGGTTACTAAAATAAAATGTCATTACCGATAAAATAAATTACTTTGCCTAAAGTGTAGAGCACAAAGACAAATAACCATAAAATATGAGAGAAAGAAAAATATATTTAAGATCAACTCAAGAGATGCAATGTCAGAATGATGGTAGCTTGGGAAAGAGAGGCCTGAGTGCCAAGCAGAATACTTGCAGTAAAACCTGTACCTAGGCACATCAGTGCAACTTTTCTGTTCAGGAAATAATAACAATCATATAAGCTTTCAGAGAGCAAGAACTCATCACCTCAAAGAATCAAAAACCAGAGTATCAAAATTCTCAATGACAAAATAGGAGCAATGTTTTTTAATTTGTAATGAAAAATTAGAAATTAATGTTAACTTGTATCTCTCCCTATTCAAATCATTAGTTAGTTTGTTTTTTGTCCCTTGTTTTATTTTGAGATCAGAATAAAGACAATCCACACATGTAAAGGGTAAAAATGTTACCCTTACTCCTCCCAAAGCACACTTTCCTATGAGGGTATGTAAGAAAATAAGTAATCCTAGAAGGAGGATTACTTATACGATCCAAGGAACAGTTCTCCCATACTAGGAGAGCGATAAAGGATGCCACAAGAGGCCTAGAAAGTAATCAATCCAAATTTGAGCAGAAGAACCAAGGACTCTTGAATAATGAATCAGTGAAATAAATTCAAAATGTGATAGAGGCAGAGAACAACAACAAAAAAAGACATTTGATACTCATGAAAGAACGAATAGCATACTGTGCAAAAATGTCATTCATCCAAATTGCAATGGGAAGTGCGTGGGCTTCAGTGGAAATAGCTGAATGGATTCTACCACTAGGAAAAGATGTAAACCTTGGAAAAGGTAAGAATATGGTAAATATCACATACGTGTCATCTTCATGCAAAGGAAAAAATCATAAAAAGAAACACTGTAAACCAGGGATAAAACTGCTTGAGAAAGGTATGGTTCAAATATAAAGAAAATGCAGCATGCTTGAGAGTGGTTACTGGCATGTAAAACCTTTTGGACCTTTTTCTTTGAGGATGCAGAAGATTATATATTTAATTGAGAAGAAGTAAATGTAATCATAGCACGATTTATGATTCTCCAGTGAATAATGTTATACAGCCATCTTACTGTAAATATAAAACATAAGCCCAACCTATAGGCAAAAGATAGGAAATGATTTCAGAAATATGACTTTAGAGTGCAATGTTGTCAGCATCAGCAATTTAAAAATAAGTGTACATCTAGATTTAGAAAGGAGATGAAATAGGTATAAGTAACAAATCAAGAGATAAAATAAAATCAAATCATAAAAATATCCAATTAACCTAAGAGAAACCAGAGAAAAGAAAAAACAGAAATCTCCTAGCGTGAGTATAAATTTTAATAGAACTATATTAAAAATGCTTTAACATAAATGATCGAAACACACCATTTAAAAGACAAATGTTGAGAATGGATAAAAAAGCAAGACATAACCATATTATCTACAAAAATTCACTTTAAATATAAAAAAGAAAGAGGAAAATTCAAAAATATTTTAAAATTAAGTAATATATTTCTAAATTACCTATGGGTCAAATAAGAACTGTAAGGGAAATTTAAAAAATATATTTTGCACTTAATTCAAATAGAAATTAAATTTATCAAAATTAGTATGATACAATTGAGAGAGTGCTCAGAGGCAAATTTATAGCAGTAAATGCTTATATTACAAAATGAAAAAGATCTAAAAATTGGTAGAGTATGTTACCAACTTAAGGAAATAAAAGAGAAATTAAACCTGAAACAGCAAGGAAGGAAGTAATAAAGGTTATCATCAAAATAAATAAAATTGAAAACAGAAAACACAATAGAGGAAAATAAATAAAACCCAAAGCTGATTCTTATAAAATAATTAAAATGAAT
Source organism: Furipterus horrens (assembly GCF_987537825.1). NCBI lineage: Eukaryota > Metazoa > Chordata > Mammalia > Chiroptera > Furipteridae > Furipterus > Furipterus horrens. The sequence goes on along the minus strand of NW_028327174.1, from coordinate 167,467,172 downwards.
AAGTCTTTAGCCAGAATTACCAAAATAGACAAGAGAGAAGACACAAAAGATTGACTTCAGAAAAGAAAGAGAGGACCACACTACGGGCCTAATAAGATTAAGGGAATAGTAAGAGATTACTCAGAACATATCTCACATATTCTATAGCTGAGGAAAATGAACCAATTCCTTAAGAGATACCAACTATGAAAATTCACTTAAGAAGAAATAGTCTTATATTTATTAAATAAGTTAAATCAGTAATTAATAATCTTCCACAAAAGAATACTGTATTCCCAGGCAGCTTCTCTATTTCTTTAGGGAAATACAAATTAAAACTATAATAAAATATGACTTTTAGAATAACTAACATTAAAAACAAAACAAAACCCCCAAACCTGGACAATACTAAACACTAGAGTCAATGAGGAACAACAATCTCTAAAGAAGTATTTACATAGTCTTATTATGTGGTGATTTTAGCACAGGAGAGAAACTCTCATTCATTGCTGATGTAAATGTAAAATGGTGCAGCCATTTTTGGAAAAGTTCAGCAATTTCTTATATATGAACACTTACAATAGCAGTCACACTCCCAAGTAAATTACAGTTTTATGTTCACCCAAAACTTGTATCCATCATTGCCCAAAACTATAAACAACCCAGAAGTCCTTCAATGAGTGAATGGATAAACAAACTGGGTGCATCCACACAATGGAATATTACTCAGCAATTAAAAGAAACAAACTTTTAATTCATTCAGAAACATGGAGAAGTTATAAATGTATTTTGCCAAGTGAAAAAAAGCGAGACTCAAAAGTCTACATATTGTATGATTTAATTCATAAAACATTCTGGAAGAGGCAAACGATAGGGATGGAAACCAGATCAGTGGTTGCCAGGAAGGAGGAATGAGGAAGGGGTATACTACAAATGGGTCACAAAGCAATTTTTAGGGCAATGTAACTCTTTTCTATGGTATTGTGATTGTGGATACCATTACTTGGCCACAGACCATAGTACTCTACAGTAGTTGTCTGGCATAATGAGCTAATTGAAAAGGATGGGAAAGAAAGAAGCTAAATAATTTTGAAAAACTGTAAGGTTATATTTTCTAACCCTAAATAAAAAAGATGTGGACACAAGCACTAAATTCTCATTTATAAATTTGTTTCTTACAGGAATATGATTTAGTAATTCTGAAACTATTGTATCTGTACACTAGATTCAATAAGTAAGTAAATATATTGTAGATTATAAAAGCCCAATCACTTTCACTGTAGGAGAAAGAAGTTACAAATAAGCAAGTTGGAAATACTAGACTGAAAACTAGGGTGCCAGATTAGAGTCTGAGATATTAGTATGAACTCATATTTATACACACAGACAGGTACAGCAATAAATAGATATTTGTGTACACATGGGTTAGTGTACATAGTTTGTTTCTAGCTCTGTCCACTGAAAGGGGCTGCAAGCAGGACCCTCATTCAAAATGAGTACACCCATTACCAAGATATTTGTTTCTAAATACCCTTCTTTAATAAAAGGAACCAGTGAAACCTGAGAATAGTTGATTCTAGGGCTGGAGTAGGAAAAAAGAATATAAACTTTCCCATTCTTAAAAAAAAAGGATGGGGCATGTCATGTCAAAGGACATAAAAGGACATGAGTTAATCTGAAACAGCTGCCAATAGTTAAAGTTGAAACAATTTAAGTAAAAAACTAAATTATATTATTGGATTATAACCCAAAGAAAAATAAATATCCATGAGCCTATACTGATATAAATAATGTTTGAATACATACATTCATACATACATGACTAAATAGAAGAGAGGAGACAAATATTCCTTATAGAAGAATTATAATTTATAAATGTAGAGAGAATTAGGGAAACAGAAAAGCACCATTAGAATACCATAGTAATAATTACTGCAGGCAAGAGTCACAGACAAATTTTAAAGTATCAGGAGAATCTTGAAGGCAATATTCACATAGTCTCAAAGTATCTTTCCCCGAAATATTTTTTGTGGTGATTTTAACATACACCCCCAAGCTTTTTGATACTTGAGGCTGCAGGAGCTGAAGCTTAATTATCCTACCCTTGAGAATGGCTGTTTTTAGTGACTCACTTTTATTGAGTGGCACAGGAGGGAAAAAATAGTAATTTAGAATGGAGAAATATGCCAATGGGGCCTTGTCCAAGTGATCAGGGTTAACATCCCCAGTAATAAGTCACATTGATATCATGTACCCCTGATGTGATGAGAAGGGTATCTCTGGTATGATTCCCAAGATCCATTACTTCAGTATAATCATGATAAAAACAGCCAAAAAAAACTGACAACTATATTTTGAAAGCTTTAAGGTTAAAGAAGACAGGGAAAACTTAGAAACTCTTATATTGGAGGAAAGTTAAAAAATGAGTTGACTAAATATATAATGTGGTATCCAGAGTTAGATCATGAAACAGAAAAAGAATGTAGTAAGAGAAAAATTAAGTCTTTTATTTAGTTAATAGTATTGCACCAATGTTAGTTTCTCCATTGGGGGAAGTTGGGGGAAGGGCATTTGGAATTTCTGTGCTATCTTTGCAACTCATCTGTATATCTAAAATTACTTTGAAATAAAAGGGACAAAAAAGTGGATGGCTTTAGAAATAATTTTGCATGTGTTCATTTAGCTACAAAGGTAATGAATGACTAAGGTGACTAAAAATAATTATAGAACTATTTTAAGAAGAGGGCGGAGAGAGGGTAGACTTTGTGTAAATAAAGTAAAAATGCCAGCCTATCAATTCCGATGGCCAAAAGTTCATTTAAAAAATTGATAAATCAGTAAATAACTTTATAAGTGTATTATTTAGAAAAAACTGGATAATCACCAGAAATTTTTTAAATAATTCTTTATAGGTTTAATTTCTCATGAAGAAAATTCATCTCTATGTATCTTTAATTACTAGGTATAAGTTATGTGACTTGGGATACAATTAAATTCACAGTTGGGCATTTTACAATAGAGATTTCCTTTGTAATTTTTTTTTTCCAGAAAATCTTTAAACAGTCTTGGTTAAAGGAATTTTCTTATTGAAGTAAGAATATATTGATCAGAAAAGGGGGTCAGAGACTGTACTTGTCATTACCATTTCATCTGTATTGTTTGATTTTGTAACAATATGCACATGTTATTTCAATAAAAATTACAAAACAGTGTCATTCTATAAAGGGAATTCCTTGGTCTATTCATTTGGAATATATTTAATACTTTTTCTCTCTTTTAGAGAATCACAACACACATTTGCATATTAAAGATTCAGAGAAATTGTAAATTAAAAACAAAAGAAATAAACTTTCTGTAAACTAGCATTCTTTGAACTTATTTGACCTCAGAAACAGGTACTAGCCTTATGAGCAACTGTCACAAAACAGAATGCAGGTTGGGAAATGCTGCACTTTGAATCCTTGAAGAGTGAAAGAAAACCACAACTTAGAAATGGATGTAAGGCCTTCTAACTGGTGGCACAAATGAGCTCCAATCGCTCTCTGGAGCCCTTTAATTACTAAACTCATTGCCATGGTTCCTGTCTGTCTTTATTACCTGTCCCAAATACTCTGATAATGTGGTACAATTTTGCCTTCTTAGATTCAGTGTCCTCGCTGCTACTTTATCATTTTGCAGGTCTGTACCAACCTCATTCTGATTCTTGAAATACAGTATGTAAATGACCCTTGAAGCACAATTCTTGTACTATTCCCCACAGTAAGAAAGTGAGACAGAGCTCTGGGATCCCTCCCTTGGATGTCACCTCTCCTGTGTGGGACAAAGATCACACTCTACCTTGAAAGTCAGTAATCAAAAAGGTAGGCTTCTGTCCGCTGGGTCCTTCAAAGCCTCTAGTGCTGCAGGGGAATGAGAGGCTCTCTGCCTTACCTGGATTTTGGTCCTAAGGGATGATTTCCAGGAGCCAGACAAAATCTATGACTGCAGCTGTTGTAATTTACATAGTCCTGAATCAAGGTGGGTAGATTATGTATTCTCTTTGTTTTTACTGTGGATTTATGGGAGGGAAGAGTTATTTTTTCCCCCTGTCCAAATATCTTAAATCATTCAAAGGCAGCAGTAGACTTTAAGCAGAAAAATGCAAATGGAACTGGGACACTTACAATGACCTAAATACATGCTGATTACCTTTTCTGTTATTTTCTGCCCTTAAATAAAGAAAATAATATAAATGTCAGCAGTAAGAAAAATGAAAGTAGGTCAGAGCACAGAACCATTAGATCAAAAGCAGTTAGAGCCAAACATGCCTTCCCCAAGTGGGAAATGAGAAATCAACATGTAAATGAAAAGCATTTGAAGAGCTGTAGCAGTTCCTCTATTAGCCTTGGCAATTACCAGGAGGGCATTAAATTATTCTGGCAACTGCCTCTTGTAACTGGAAAAAAGTGAAAATGCTGGTAATATTACTGAAAAAGGTGAGTCACTCTAAAGGACGACTTCCACTGGGTGGGACTCACATTCTTTAGAAAATGAGAAGAACAGACAATGAAGGATGATCCCTGCTGAGATCATGAGGGAGAACAGTTTAATTTCTGCCCTGTGTGCGTGCACGTGTGTGTGTGTGTGTGTGTGTGCACATGTAAAGATTTAAAGGTTTCCTGATTCTTTTCAATCAATTGTAATTCAAAGTCTATTGCTAACACCATCATGTGACAATATGGCTGTGGACTCCCCTTGAAGACATACTGATTGTACTCATTTCTATTTATGATTGCTATGCTAGTCCTTGTTGAAATTTTGCCTTTAATGCCCCATTATATGGGGTCAGGCTAACATACTCATCCTTGTCCTACGAAGTTTAACAGATTCAATACAACACTATTTGCACAGGCATAAAGGAGAGGAAAGCAGTTAAATAAATGTGGAGAATGTTAATGAAAAACTGCTCACAAAATAACTATTTTTAGAACAAGATAAGATTTCTGAAGATACCTTCTGAAAGAAGGAATGGGAGTATTTCTATGAATTTAGGCAGGTATTACAATAATAAATAAGGCTGTAAGAACTGATGGAAGATTTTGGAAAATAAACAGAATAACTTAATCCACTACATATATTAATTCTTTTAAGAATTTGAACCAATGTTTGGTCCTAATACAGATTGTCCACATAATATGTTTTTTCTTCAATATTGCCTGAATTACTATGAGTCTACAGAGAATCTTAAGTTTTTACCTGAAAAGTCATAGGTATCACTTGAAGAGGAAGACCCAAAAGACTTTGAACTTTAAAGAGATGTATCTCAAATTCCCTATGCTCTGTCAGTAGGAGAAATAAAATAAAGTCCCTTCTTTACTACTAGTTGGTAGCTTTTAAAATGTATTATTTTCCATATCATTCAAGAAAAATGAAGAAGACATAACAGAGCCCATCACTCTACACATTCTATGATATGACAGTTGGAAGGTACTTCTGATCTTGTTTACCCTGTTCCAACAAATGGTCCTTCAAGTAGCAAGAAAGAGAAACTTGCATTTCTCTAGCAACATAGTTCATAAGAGAGGAGCTCTGGAGAAGATTATTTGAGCTTGTGACAAAGAAATCATTCCTATTTTTAAATGACCACTATAATGCTTACTCTATTAAATGTAAAAACGGAAATGCATGTTTTCATTTTGATTAATAACCTTAGACTCTATACATTTGAATTAACATAAAAATTCATATACAGACTTCCAGCAAAGACAGAGGCTTAGACAGACATGCTGCGTCTCCCTCCACAACTAAGAAGGAATTCAACTACCTCAAAACTAGAAACAACTAGAAGTTCCAGAAAATTGAGCTGCATGGAAGTTCAACAATCAAAGATATAAAAAGAAATACTCATTCATACAGGTAGGAGGGCAGAGCTGGGTGGAGAGGACATGGTGTGGTGGTGGCAGTAGCTGTGGCAGTGGCAGGCCAGCAGAAAGAGTAGTCACACATTTTAAAAAGTAGGGAGGGACACCTGGGGAGCTCCAGACCAGACCAAACCAGCTCCAGACCAGATCCCACTCTCACGGTCCCAGTGCCGGGAACAGAATCATAGGTATGGGGATCATGTGGATGGTTATCAGCTGGGAGGGGGGAGAGAAATGGGGAAATGGTGCAGGTATTAAGAAGCATAATTAGTTGGTACAAAATAAACGGGGAAGTTAAGAATAATATAAGAAAAGGTGAAACCAGAGAACTTATATGCATGACACATGGACATGAACTAGAGGGGTGAGATTGCTGGAGGAAAGGTGGATACTTGGCAGAGGGGAGCAAAGGGGAAAAAATTGGGATTACTATAACAACATAATCAATAAAATATACTTTAAAAATTTATATACAAATTTATATAAAAAGTCAAGAGACCCAGAAAAGCCAACATAGTATTGAACAACAAAGTTGGAGATCTGACACTACCTTACTTCAAGAGGTAATATAAAGCTACAGTAATCTAGAGAATGTGGTATTAGAAAAAGAAAAGACAAAGAGATCAATGGAATAAAGAGCCAGGAAACAGACCACACAAATATAGTTAACTAATCTTTGACAAATGAGAAAATGCAATCCAATGAAGAAACAATAGTCTTTTCAACAAATGGTGCTAGAACAGCTGGATAGCCACAGACAAAACAAAACAAAAACAAAAAAAAACAAATAAAAAAACAAATTAAAGAGAAATAATTTATACACAGACCTTACATCTTTCACAAAAATTTCCCCAAACAGATCACAGACCTAAATGGAAAATATAAAACCATAAAAATTTTAGATTATATAAGTTAAATTCTAGATGGCCTGGGCAATGATTTTTTAGAAATAACACCAAGAACAATCCATGAAAGAAAAAGTTGAATCTCATTAAGATAAGTTGAATTTCATTAAAACCAAATTAAAAACTTCTGCTCTGCAAAAGACATTGTTAAGAAAATGAAAACAAAGTTAAAGTGGAGAAAATATTTGCAAAATATACATCTGATAAAAGACACTCAAAATATAGAAAGAACTTATGAAACTCAATAAGAAAACAAAAAATCTTATCAAAAGGAGGGTGAAAGATATGAACAGACACATAAATGAAGAGGATATACAAATGGCAAACATATGAATAGATGTTCAATATCACATGTCATCAGAGAAATGCAAATTTTAGTTGATAGTGAGTTGCCACTACATACCTATTAGAATAGTTAAAATCTAAAATTCTAATAATATCAAATGTTGACAAGGATGTAGATCAACAGAAACTTTCATTCATTGCTGGTGGGATTTCAAACGGGAACAGTTATAGTAAACTCACCCTTCTTGATAGTTATGGAAATGAGTTAAAAACTTACCAGTTGAAAACATGACCATACAAAAACCTGCACACAAATGTTACCACAACTTGGAAGAATACAAGGTGTCCTTCAGTAGGAGGATGGGTAAACAAAATGTGGCACATTCCTAAAATGAAATATTACTCAGTGATTAAAAATGAACTCTCAGGACACATATGCAAAAAAAAAAAAAAAAAAGAACATGGAAAAACCTTAAATATATATGCTAAAGTAGAAGAAGCCAGTTAAAAAGGCTTTATACTATAACATTCTGGAAAAGAAAAGAACCATGGCGATAGTAAAAAGATCAGTGTTTGGCAGGGATTAGGAGGGAGGGAAAGATAAATAGGCAGAGCAGAAGAAGATGTCTAGGGCAGTGAAACTGTTCTATATGATACTGTACTAGTGGATACATGCTATTAAGCATTTGTCAAAATCCACAGCAGTGTACAACACAGAGTGAACCCTAATATAAACTATTGGTTTTAATTGGTAGTAATGTATCAATATTGGTTCACCATTTGTGACAAATATGTGACACTAATGCAAGAGGTTAATAATAGGAAAATTGTGGTAGGGGGAAGAGGGCAGAAGGTATATGGGAACTTTCTGTACTGTCTGCTGAATTTTTCTGTGAAAACTGCTCTAAACATGAAGTCTATTAATGTAAATAAGTAAGTAAAACAATGTTGTAAAGGTCATCACTTTCTAAAGGAGAACTGTGGCACGTGACTCCTTTGTGAAGGCCAATGAGCTTGTGCCTCAGCAAGCTTCCTTTCCTCCTTTCCCTGTTCTTCTCCCCGACCCCCACTGCCAACTGGACTCGCATTAATGCTGAGACCCAGGTAAATGATATTCTGAGTCAGGCTCTAAAACAGGAAGATGCTAACCATCCTATGATTATAAGTTAAAAAAAAGACACATTAGTCAATTAGTGCATGTTTTCAAAATGTATGGCTAGAGATGGAGAGACGGGGTGTGTGGGAATACCCTCCACTCACATGCTCTCGTTGGGACTTGGGAGGACATCGCCTTCTCCTTTGTGCACCATGAAGGAGAGGTAACTTCCTCTGCCCTCGTTTTCCAATATGGCAGTCATGGAATGACTTACTGGTGGCCCTCAGGATTTTAAGCCTGTCTTTGTAGTGGCCAACATTATTGCATTCTGTCCATAGCAAAAACAATCCAAAAAATAGCATAACAAAATGTTTACCATTTATAATCCATGCCATGGATAAGGAATATTGGAAGGCTGAGGCAGAGGGTTCCACTGACCATTCTATTCAGATTGTCATCCTGTTTCCTAGCAGCAATCTTGTGTGTGGCATAACCATAAATTGGAAGGATGTATGTTTTTTAACATCCAACAGTCTTAGAGAGACTTCACCCTCTGCCCTAAGTCAATCCATTTTTCCCGTTCCTTGCACTTGGCTATGGAGAAAGCTGGAGGGCTTGATTTATGGAGTATCAGTTTGCATTGATAAGTTTGAAGTATGAAAATGTGTGTTTACATTCTATGGCTGCTCTTTGCAGGGCTAAACTTACAGAAGGTCCTCTCACTACTGTGGTTTATACCTTACATCTTTTTTCTTCATGAGGCAGCTCATGTTGTACAACGAAAGAACTTGTTTCTTGGAGTGTTCCCATAAGCTTCAACTAGGCAAAGAGACAAAGCTTGACTTGCTTCTGGAATTTCAGAATGCTAAAAAATGGAAAGCCTTCCCCAAGTGTTGAGCTAAGTTGTATTGTTCCCATATCCACCCAAGGAATCAAAGCGCTCCCCATTCGTCTTGCTAGACTTAATCTGATGTATTATTTAAAAGAATGTGAGGAGGCAAAATATTTTATATAAGCTGTTAGTGGAAGAAGGCAGGAAAAAAAATCATTCTGAAATGCTCATTGCAGTAATGATGCTTTGAAAACAATTTTCAGAATGTCAAATAAGCAAGCATAATTTTTATACCTGTTGGTATGAAACAAACTTGAAATTATGTTTGGCCAAACTTTCTAAGTGCTTCCCAATGAGCAGAACATAAACCAATCATGGTATAATCACCTGGAAAAATTTTCTATTTCCAAGGAAAATCAATTATTTTTTTCTTCCATTATATTTTTATTAATCTTCTAAAAGAACAAAGAGTGATAATGGTTTACCATCTCATGTGACTTTCAAGTGTAGCAGTAAGCACCTTCTCCCTGAACTTGCAATTGTTTTACACAACATGGGGTTCCTTTAACCAATGGGAAGATTGAATTGTGTCATAATGAATATTCATTTTTTTGAACTTTTCCCCTTGCAGTCAGAAATTTAGAAAAATGTGGCTGTCTTTTTCCTACTGTTATAAATATTTTTGGTTACTCTAAATTTCTTTTCGGTTTATAAATGTTCTTACTGAAGACCTCTAGCAGGGGGTTTCTTAATTATCAGTGAGGAAATCTGTCTTCTCCATCTAAATTGGCTGCTTTAAGGAGATCCTGATTTGTCTATGAAAAATTAATTCTGATTCCAAGTTTTACAGTCTATGGGTTTTTCCCTTATGTTTTTAGAGTTGTATGAAACTGTTCTTTACTGTTGCCTTTGAGATTTCATTCTGTGGGAACAAATAGAAGCCTAGAAAAAGTAACAGAGTACTATGAGAAAATGGTATTCATAGACCTCCCAGGAAGAAAAAGGTTGGAGGGAGGAAGAAGAAAGAAAAGGAAAAGGAAAATCCTGCCCCCAATGGGACTCCCAACCCCTTTCCATGATTTTTGTCTCAGATAACAAAGGTAATCTGTGAGCCTGTGGGCACATATTTAAAACCACTTATACCTACACATTTTTTTAATTGTCTTTGTCTGATTGAACAAACCTCATAGAGATAATGAATAATTTATGATAAATTAATGTCCATATAGAATAAAAACACATTTTAAAAGGATAGTTTTATGCTTAATTCCTAAGTGAATGCTCAGCTTGCTCTTTTTGTGTGAATTATTTTATTACGGTTGTCTTAGTTTAAAATTCAATTTCAAAAATAGTTAAGAATAAGAAGTAAATACTAATAGCTCTTTTAGGGATTGCAAAGTAAGGTTCAAATATTATCCCACTGAAGTTCCACAACACTGTTGGTTATTAGTATCATAAGTGTTAGAGATACTAGCTCCACAGAAGAGTAAATGAAGACTTGCGATCTTATGTGACTCCACCAAATTGGCATTTCTGCCTTAAGCCTCACAAAGTTCCCACTTAATATTTGATAATCCAACTCCGAGCCTTTTCCATTATAGAAAGCCTCATTTTTAAGACAACGTCTCAGACTGTGGAACAGACCTACCCATGTGCTCTACACAGTCTGTATGGGCAACATGGGAGCCTCAGAGACTTTCTACCATGTGCTATTTTAATACTCACTTATTCCTACATCACAGCAGACACTGAGTGGATGTTTATGAGGTGTATGAAGGCTCTGTGAGAAGAGAAAGAACATTCTCTGTCTTGCTTGCATCCTCTTAATACATACAGCTGAGTCCTCTCAATTACTTTCTTGATTCACTCTCAGATACAGATATTCTAGAAGTGAGTAGGTCCTAAAAAAATAAGAGTATCATAAAAATCTGTGCGACTGCCTCCTCTTCCTATATCCCCAAAATTTCAAATGGCTATTTGTAAAGGCAGTGTTGCCCCTCTTCTCTCCTCCTACACATATTGGAAAGGAGGAGTAGGCAGTACATAAAGCAGAAACACTCAGGTATCTAGGACCTTCTTTGGGTGTGTTGAAGTAGTTGGCTGGTGAGTTTAAGGCATGAACTTCTGAATTTATCCTTAATCTCTACTTTTTCTTGCCTCCAAACTTCAACCCTCTTGATGCACAGTTAAAAGCACTACTCCTTGGCCTTTTATTTTCAAGAGTTCATATAAACATTAAACAGTAGCATTAGCTTTGCCATTTCTTGGGAACCTACCTTGTACAAAGCACTTGTGAGACATGTGACATAGCACAGGATTACCTAGGCCACTTCAACCCTTTGAGCAGAGACACCTCCACCCCGGCACCATCACCATCTCTACTGCTTCTCCTGTACGCCGCAGTCTGGCTACAGGAAATAGATGTGGTCTGACAACCAATACTATTGTGCAGAGCATATCTGGTCATCTTGCGTAATTTATTTGGGAATTAGTAGCTGGTAATAGTGATATCCACCCTATTGGATTTTTTTAAGGGCAAGTGACACAATGTGTGTAAGAATCAAATAGTGCCTGAAACACAGTAAATATTGGGAAAATGGTGGCTATTATCGTTTTATGTGTCATTGTTGTTATAATTCTGAAGGAAGTTGAAGCGATGAGGTGGTGTGAAGTAGGGCCAGTGCAAATATTGCCATTGAGAGCTTGGACTTGAGAAAGTATAAGGCATTTCTCCCTGAGCACACTGACAGTTACTGAGGACTTTGTGATCAAAGGTAACTTGGGATCTTGCTTGTTGGTGTCACTAGTGGTTTCTAACGAACTATTTGATCTAATACATAGGGGTTTAACTCAGTGGCTGCTTCCTGAATCCTTAACAGGTTCTTTGAAGTAGAACATTTCAGAGAAATTGAGGATTGTCTGAAGTGCTTGGCAACATGTACTAGCTCTTCAGATGCCTAATGCTTGCATATTTCACATCTTTCAAATCAAGATACATGGGAGAATAGATGGAAAGGGTTACAGCAATGATGAACCTAAAGAAAGGACTTCTACTCCATCTCAAAATTCAACAATTGCTTTTGAATACCTTCCAGGCAGAATGAAAGAAAAATCAGGAAGGTATTCTCTTCTTGGACTTGGGGAAGAACACAACTATGTACATATTTATAGTAGAGATAGAGATAATTAGAATTTCCATGAAAGGAAAAATGATATTAATTCTGAAAGCCAGGATCTGGAAAGCTGACATAGAGTAGGTGGCATTAGAGCCTAGGTCTTGACGGCTGATAAATGAAAGAGGGAAAAGAGTCCTTGAAACAGAAAGAAAGCATGAATAAAGGCAATAGAAGAAATAACTAAAGAGAGCTTCAGATTAAATAAATTTATATGATATTTGAGGGCTATGACCAAAAGGTGATTCTAGTAGCATGTTCCCAGTTAGACAGGAGAAATGTGGGGCCTCTTGATAAAGAGTACAGATGTCTGCAAGTGGAAAACGTCAATTTCTCTCTGCCCTGTAGGGAATGTAAGCAATGATCCATCTGCCCACCCAGCCACTACTGATGGCTGCAGCCCCAGAAGCTCAGTTGGTCCACCAGCTGCACAGGAAAAGAAGCTGTGTAATTGATTGACAGTTTCCCAGAAACCAAGCATCTCCTCCCTTAATTGTCCTCTCTTTACCATCACTTGGCAATTTACCGTATTTGGGTGTGGATCAAAGGAATGAGTTTGAGTTGTTTTATTGGAAAGAAAATTTAAAGATGCATAGATTCAAATGCTTTTGCTTAGTAATATGGTAACTGTGTGTTAACTCTTTCCCTGAAGATCTGCTTTATGCTGACTGGAGTCAGAAGTATCATCATTTTTGTAATGCTGCTATCATGCCTTTCCTCTAAGTAATTTAAAGAATCTTTCCAATGTTTAAATTGCTTTGCAGGGGCAATTTATCTATTAGGCACAGTAGGCACATTGCTGAGGATCCTTTTAGGGAGTCACAAAAATATTTTCATTTCTTTTAAAATCAGGAGAAAAAATACATTTTTAGAATTCAAAAGTTTAGTTTTCTTCAAATGAAACTTTATAGCAAATTAAAGTTTTAGAGTCTTTGAAAATCTATTAATTTTGCCTAAAGTAGAAAAGATTTAAGTATTTAAACTTATATTAAAAGTAATATTTAATATGGTTATTATAAAGGAAGAAGGGTCCCATAAAGGCAAAAGTACCCAGGGCCAACAAAAATCACAATGTGTCCCCTCCTGCTCTGATAACCTAGCAAAAGTTCTCTTCTTTTTCTAAAAAAAACTCCCCATCTTACTAAAACACTATCATGGAAAAGTCAAGGAACTTAAATAACTCAGATTTGAATACACTTTTGTTACTTACTCTCTTTGTAACCTTGGGCATGTTGTTAGTCTATCCAAACTTCTGTTTGCTTATTAGTAAACAAATATCACAACTATGGTCTCTCATACCTTTGGTCCTCCCATATTCAATCAGCTCAGCCCTTTATGTTCACTGATTTAGGGAAGAAAAAACATGATCAAAAAAATAAAAGAAAAATTAAATCAATTAATTTTTGGTATTCCCAAATCCTAGGCTCCCATAAACATAGATACATTTTGTGTACATTGAAAATAACTGAAGAGACTGTGTAGTAATAAGAAAAAAATTCTGTTTTTAAACTAGGTGATGAATTTTAAAGTCCCACCTCCCCCTCCACTAACTCCTGGAAACCACTGATCTATACTATAGTTTTGCCTTTTCCAAAATGTCATGCAAATGGAATCATATAGTTTGTAACCTTTAGAGATTGGCTTCTGTTACTCAGCATAATGCCTTTGTCTATATCAATAGTCTGATTTTTTTATTTGGCTGCACAGCGTTCTGTTGTCTTGATGTGCCATAGCTTGTATCCAATCACTTGTTAGACCCTTAAGTCATTTCCAGTTTCTGGTTATTAAGAATCAAGCTGTTGCCCTGGCTGGGTAGCTCAATTGTTTGGAGCATCGTCCTCTACACCGAAAATTTGCAGGTTTGATTCCCAGCCACAGTACATACCTAGGTTTCAGGTTCTATCCCCAGTCAGGGTATGTCTCGGAGGCAACAGATTGATGTTTCTTGTTTGCATCAATGTTTCTCTCTCTCTCTCTCTCTCTCTCTCTCTCTCTCTCTCTCTCTCTCTCTCTCTCTCTCTCTCTCCTGTCTTATCTCTCTAAAATCAATAAACATATCCTTGGGTGAAGATTAAAGAAAAAAGATAAAGCTATTGTAAACAATCAAGCTGTTATAAACATTTATTTAAAAGTTTTTGTGTGAATATGTGTTGCAATATGTCTTGAGTGAATACTCAGAAGTGAGATTGCTGGATCATATAATATATAAATATTTAATTTTATAAGAAAATGCCAAACTGTTTTGGTTAGTGATTTTACCATTATCTGTTGCCATGAGCAATATATGAAAGTTCCAGTTGTTCCACATCCTCAGTAGCATTTGGTATTGTTAGCATTACTTATTTTAATCATTCTAGTGTATCTGTAGAAATGCATCATTATGGTATTAATTTCAATTTTTCTAATGGCTAATGATGCTGAACATCTTTTTATGGGTTTGTTTTCCATTCATATATCCTCTTCGTTATCCATTCAAGGCTTTTAAATATTTCTCAGTTGGAGTGTTTGTTTTCTTACTGTTGAGTTTTGAGAGTTCTCTAGACATATTCTAGATACAAGTCCTTTGTCAGGTATGTGAATTGCAAATACTTTATCCCTATCTGTAGCTTGTCTTTTCATTCTTGTAACAATGCTTTCAACTGAGCAAAAAAAAAGTTTTTTAATTCAATTCATCAAATTTTTCTTTTATAGTTTATGCTTTTGATGCCACATCTAAGAATGCTCTCTCCAGATCATGAAATTTTCCTTCTGTTTTCTTTAAACTTATATCTATGATCTTTTTTTTACTTAACTTTTTACATAAATTAATTGTGAGCTTTTCATCAAAATCCTTTTATTTTTCACATGTGGATACCCAATTGTTCTAATACCATTTGTTGAAAAGACTATCACTTTTCCATTGAATTGCTTTTGTATCTCTTGAAAATCAGACAGCTATATCTGTGTGACTCTTCATTCTGTTCCAGTGGTCTATGTATTTATCTCCAGGCTAATACTACATTGATTAGTAATCACTGTAGTTTCATAGAAGTTTGTGTGATTTCTCCAACTTTTCTTTTTTCAAAAATAGTTTAGCTATTTTATTTCCTTTGCCTTTATATATGCATTTTATAATAGGTTTGTCTATATGTACAAAAAAATAAAAAAAACCAAAACCCTGCTCAATATTTGATTAAAATTATTTTCATTAACCCTTTAGTTTAATTTGGGTAGAATCGAGATCTTTACTATGTTGAGCCTTCTATTAACATAATGTGTATCCATTTATCTAGATCTTCGAATTCTTTCCTGGCACTTTATGGTTTTCAGTATATAGATTCTGAATATGTTCTGTTTGTTTTATAACTATGCATTTCCTCTCTAAGAGATACTGTAAATGTCTATCTTTATATTTTTAGTTTTTAATTATACATTGTTAGTCTACAGAAATGTGAAAAAATTTTTGTGTCTGTATTGACTGACTGTGTGTGTTATTATCTTGCTCAATTCACCCTTTAATTTTAGAGAAAAATTACTTGCAGACTTTGTGAGATTTTCTACAACAGCGTCATCCATGAATAGGGATAGTCTTAATTTTTTCTAACATGTTTATTATTTATTTTTATTGGCTTATTGCTCCCACTAGGTTGTTAAATAGGGGTAATGAGAGAGGACATTTTTACCTTGCTCCTGATCTTGGGGAGAAACAGTCTTTCACCATTAAGTGTGATTGTGGCTGTAGGTTTTTTATAGATGCCTTTTATCAAGTTATAGAAGTTGTTTTCTATTCCTAGTTTGCTGAAGTTCTTATCCTGAAAGAATGTTGAATTACATCAATTCTTTTTTCTGCATCTTTTGATAAGATCATGTGAATTTTCTCCTTTATAATGGTAATTTAATGAGTTACCTTGAGTGTCAAATACTGAGCTAGCTTCGCATCCCTAAAATAAGTTCTATGTGGTCATAGATTATTGTTATTCTTTATATGTATTTATGAATTCAATTTAGTAATATTTTGTTGAGGATTTTTTGCACCTATGGTTATAAAGGATATTAGTCTATAGAGTTCTTTCCTTGAAGTGTGTCGTCTGATTTTGGTGTCAACATAATGACGGCCTGAGAAAGATTGTTTGCAAAATATCTTTGACTCTTTTTATGAAATATATTACTTAGAATTGGTGTTAATTCCTTTTAAATGTTTAATAGGATTCACAAGTAATATAATTCTGAGCCTGTAAATTTCTTTTTGTGATATTTTTAATTTGGTCACAGATTTAAATTGCTTAATGGTAAAGAACTTTTATCTATTATATCTTCAGAAAGTTTTACTCCTTATGGTTTTTGAGGAAATGGTCCATTTCATGAAAGTTGTCAGATATTTACGTAGAGTCATTTGCAATACTTCTTACCTTTTAAAGTCATCATTGTTGATAGTGATATTACTTCTGTCATTCCTATAACTGGTAATTTGCATCCTTTTTCTTTGTCTGTATTTCTAGAAAGTTATAGATGTTATTATTCTTTAGAAATAAGATTTTATGCTGGAGGGAAAGGGGTTACCAGGCAGAGAGGTGGCAAAGAGAAAAAAATTGAGACAACTATAAGAGCATAATCAATATAATACACTTAAAAATAAGATTTTAATTTCACTGATTGTCTTTAATGTTTTTTTTTTCTTTTTAAAAAATTTTATTAATTTTTGAAGCTAACTTCATTGTTTCTTTCCTTGTACTTGTTCTGGGTTTAATCTCTGTGTGTGTGCGTGTGTGTGTGTGCGCACGCGCATCTAGTTTCTTAAGGTATATGCTTAGATTTGAGAACTTTATTCTTTTATAATATAAGTATTTAACACTACTTTAAAATATGTTCTAAGCACTGATTTAGCTGCATTTTACAAATTTTGAGACATTTTATTTCCATTCAATTCAAAATATGGTCTAATTTCCCTTGATACCTCTTCTTTGACCCATGGAGTGTTTAGAGGCATATTGTTTAACCACCAGTTTGGAGACTTTTCTTTGGTCTTTCTGTTCTTGATTTCTTGCTTAATTCCTTTATGATCAGAAAAAATACTTTTTACAAATTTAATTCTTTCAAACGTATTAATGTTTGTTTTGTGACCTACAATATGGTCTCTCTTGCTGAATATTTCATGTGTACTTCAAAAGAATGTGTATTTTACTATTGTTTGGGGTATTTTATAGATGTCAGTTTATAATCACAATGACAAATTATAGTGTTTGTGTCAACTACATCTGTTGGTTAATAATATTGTTGCATTTTTTTATCTATTGCAACCATAATTGTGGATTTATCTAATTATCTTTTCAGTTTTGTCAGTTTTACTTCATATGTTTTTGGATTTGTATTAGTTTCCTAGCAGTCCTATAACAAAGAACCACAGATTGGATGGTTTAAATAACAGAAATTTATTTTCTCATAGTTCTGGAAATTAAAAGTCCAAGAACAAGGTGTTGGTAGGGTTGTTTCTTTTGAGATCTCTCTCCTAGGCTACAAATGATTGTCTTCTCCATTTGTCTTCATACGGTTCTCCCTATGTGTGTGTCTGTGTCTAAACCTCCTCTTCTTAGAAAGATATCAGTCTTATTGGATTAGGGCTCATCCAAGTGACGTCCTTTAAAATAGTTATCTCTTAAGAAACCTTATCTCGAAATACAACCACATTTTGAGGTACTGAGGGTTAGGACTTCAACATATGGATTTGGGGGGTTCGCAATTCAACCCATAACACTCCTTCTTCTAACTTCCCCAAGCTTGTACTTCTCACATGCAAAACTCATCTAATTATCACCTAAATCAGTGAGTGAAAGATGAGGTATAATTAATTCATCATGAGGTAAAATTCCTCTTTGAGCCCACTAGTGTGGCAGCCCTACCTTCTAGGTTTTGGGGTATATATACATTTTAGATTCCTGTGTTTTCTTGGTGTACTGACCTTTATTAATATAAAAGTCCATTGCTGCTCTGAGTTCTCTAATTCCTCTGAGTGATACTTAATGGCTATTTTATCTGTTAGGTCTGGTCTAGATTAGAACCTTTCAGAAGCCCCAAGAATTGGTAATATTATTGTGTCTCTAATATTTATTTCACATTATTGCATAATAATATTATATAATAAAGTACATTAGTCTTTAAAATACCTGCATGGTAAAATTAAAACTAGCTTCTTTCTAGAAATAAACAGTCTCATTTAAGCTCAAATTCTCATTTGCTGGTACCCAAAGTGAATTTTTTGTCTTCCAATAGGTAATTAACCACTGCCAATGAATGTTCCTATAGAATGTAGCCAAAATGGTCCTTTGACCCAATCAATTTGGGAAAAGCTAAATACAATATCTCTCCAATAAGTATTAGCCTATTAAATGCTTTCATAGGTCCAAAGTTAATTTTAAAATTAAAATTATTTACTCCATATATTATAATGAATATGACCACAGAACAATTTTTCACATAATGTCTTGTAATGTCCCAAAAATAAATTTTCCTCTTAACACACTTTGGAAAATACTTCAGAAATACTGCATCATTTTCTAAGCCTTTATTATGTATTGGGGACTATTCTAAAAGATTTATACACTTTACATTATTCACAACATGTCAGATTTGAGTAAATACAATAAGGCAAATATATCTTCATTTTATAGATGAAGAAATTGAGTGAGGTCACATAGCTTTTAGTAATGGAGCTATAATTCACACTTCATTCGTGCCTCTCCATAATTTGGCCAGCATGGAGCAGTGGCCCTTCAGTTGCTTTCCTAGGAGCTGATGTCACATTCTCTTCTCATCAGCTTTGGTTCAACCTTCAGAGCCCCACCTATTATCTACATATGCGATGCTAGTGGACTTCTGCCCTCTGATTCATCAAGTCTCCATCCCTCAATTCCCATGTGGCTCTGGTTTAAAATTAATTATCTCATTTTCAATGAAACTATGACACTAGGAAAAAGCATAGATTGTACATTTCACGCCTTGCTGCAGCCCTGCTTCTACCTTCTTATAAACAAATATCATCATCCCTGGAGACCTAAAAAGAGTTGCTGTGGTATTAGAGATCAAGAAGAAGGAAAGAAGAGTAAATAAATAAGGTAGATGTCAAAAGAGAATGAGATTCCCAGGGGACAGCCATTGATGGGTTACATATACACTATCTTCAGTTCTCACTCCAAATTGGAGAAGAATGAATTGGACAGAATCAGAAGGGCAGATTGTTAACCAGTAATTCTGGGCACCTCAAAATATTCCAGGAGCTCTCAACAAGGCTTTTCCAAGAGGTGAGATATGAAAGGGTTTTTTGACAATCTTATAATATGACTCTCATCTTTAAAAGTATACAATTAAATTATAACTTTGTAAATTTTGATGTCTGTAAGATTTGTTTATTTGTACATATCCCTTAATAAAAATATTTTGGCACTATTTCTTTAGTAAATCACACAAATAATAACTGCAATTTCTCTAGTCAAGAAATAATTAAGTCCACTGAATAGTATTCAGCTCTGCTGAAGCCAAATGATTCATTAATTCATTCATTATAAAACACATTGGGTATCTTCTAAATTATGGCTTCTAGAAGCATAGTCAGCTATTAAAAGTTTCAGCTGCTTGAATATAAAAATTTCTTCAAATTTTTAAGGTCATATCATATCATAGATAGAATTTTAGCTAGATTAATACCTTATGCCCAAGGCAGGAAGGCTTTCTGTCAGATAGCATGGCATGATATGTCAGGTATCATGTTGTCAGATAGCAGGCAAAGGAGTGAGCAAGTTAAAGAAATGAGTGGGAGAAAACTAGAGATAAACTCAGCTCTTAGGAAACAAGCCAACCAACAAGCCACATTCAAGAGATCTGAAAAGGTGAGAACTGGACCTGTTGCCTGATTTACAGCACTGTGGGCTGAGATTTTGAGAGACTTTTTTTCCCCCTGTAGGCCCTACAATGTATAGAATGAAGTCTTGATTCCTCTTTACACTGCTAATGAACTTGGTTGAGCAAACACTCATCTGTTTACCCTCTGATAAGTTTCCTTAGCTTGTATAGGGCTGGGAATGCATAAATCTAGGAGCCTGTAGTCTTGCCTCAGGGGTAGTATTAAGAGAAAGGTCAAATTCAGTAGAGTAAATGAAATACCCACAAACCTGGACAGGGAGAGAGACAATCACTTTTAATGGATCATTATTTTAATAGGAAGTATATGTTGCATTTGACAGTGTTGCTTCAACAGAGAGACCTAGGTGGGTGGACAAATAAGATTAGTTTTTCACAAATGCAAGGCTAAGAGGAAGAGCTCACTATTGGATTTTCAAGGTGCTGGAACAAAAATCATTTCTCCAATAATATCAATCATTTTAGAGTCATATGACTGAACACAGGTTATTTTTTTTACCAGCTTTATTAAATTAAGATCAACATACCATTATCTGCATATATTTAGAAGGTATAGTTTGATAAGTTTTGGCATGTTTATACCTGTAAACCAATCACCACAATCAAGATAGTGAACATAGCCATCACTCCCAAAATTTCTACATGCCCTCTTGTAATCTTTTACCCTCTTTTACTTCTTGCCCCACCTCAATTCCTTCCCGAGCAGTCACTGATCTGATTTCTTCCACTATAAATTAGTTTGCATTTTTTAGAATTTATATAATGAAATCTTATAGTGTGTATTTTTTTCTGGCTTCTAATTATTTAATTATTATTTTGAGACTCATCCATGTTGTAGTTCAATAGTTCATAGTTCATTATATGGATATACCAGATTGTTTTTCCATTCACTTATTAATGGACACTGGGTTTATATTGGTTATCTATTGTTGGGTAACAAATGACCCTAAAACTGAGAAGCTTAAGACAACAAAAAATTTGTTACCTCATAGTTTATGTTATCTCATAGGAATCTGTGTGCATCTTAGCTGGTGGCTTCTGGCTCAGGGTCCCTCAATAGACTACAATTATGGTTTCAGCGAGGACTATAGTAATCTTACGACTCATTGGAGGAAGTTCCACTTCCAAAGTCACTCACGTGGCAGACCATGTTGGCAGCCCTCAGGTTCCCAAATGAGATAGGTTCAGTGGCTCAAGATGATAAAGTTTACTTTTGGCTCCCATCACTATCAGAGGCAGATTGGGTAGCTCTTACATATATGTAGCTCTATGATCTGGAACATGTGGCCTCCAGGGTCATCACAGAAGGGGGAGAAAGTGTTCCATGGTCATGAAGGATGTTTTCTTAGGGCCAGGCCTAAAATTGCCTCATACCACATGCACCTATATCCCATAATTGGACCCTAGACCCTCACATCACATCCACCTAGATCATGTTGTCAGAATCCAGTCCTACAGCCAGCACCTAACTGTGAGGGGAACTAAGCAAGTAAGTATTGATAAGCAATGACCGACTTTGCATTTCTTCTTTAGTTTATATTCCATTGCAGGCACATAATAGATGTTCAACAGATACTTGTATTATGTTTCCATTTATATTATTTCAAAATTTCTGTGAGCCAATTCTTATAATTCACATTTGCACATGAAAAACCTGAGGCTCAAAAAGTTACATAAGAGACCTAAATTGACACATTGGTTAGTCATTGAATTAAATACCGATTTTATACTTCCATGATCAATAAACTTCATGTGATGCCACTGGGTTCTCTGAGTGGTGTTGGATTCCTTGATCATTCCTGTGTTGAGTCAATCCTGAAATAACTTTATTCTGAGGGTATAGCCAGGGGGCACCAATGGTGACAAAGCCCACACTGTCTACCACAGACCCTCTGCTCATCTGCAGAGAGTTGCCCTGCCCACCCCCCCACTTCAGCTTTTGTCACAGGGGACTGAGAGTGAGCCTGGAATCTTCCCCCACCTTCCATGGCCTTTTGTTCTCCCAGGTTGCTGGGATGTGATACCCAGCTGCAGTCATAGCTCTGCTGCTTCTGTGCTTCCCCAGTTACAGCTGTGGGTTCTCACATGTCATTTCTTTAAGATGTACTTTCCAGCCCCTGAGCAAGCAGCCTCCCCAGTGGCTGAGCCAGTGAACTCCCTTCAAAGTCATAACCTTTCTTCTCCTAGAAGATTAAACTCCTTCTTCATTCTTTGGATTATCACTGGTCTTCTTTCTTTTTGTGCCTGTACTAGTGTCCCCTTCCATGAAGAGGTGAGTGTGAGGCCTCATTTATTACCATTTCATAAAGTACACAGTATGAAGCTCCACCTTTTTAAGCTCTATTCCTTCGGAAATCAATCCCGTTCTCTTTCCAAGTCATACCCTCCTCCATCCCTCTTACAAAACTCACACACACACACACACACACCCCTCATCATTCCTTGTAGCTAAGTCTTATGTTTCACGTTAAAGCTTTCACTTCACAATATTTTTATGCTGGGTCACACCTGTATCAAATGAACAGATTTCTCAAGATTTGTAACAAGATTGCTGATATGCATCTTTAGTCTCTCCTTTGCTCTTTCTCCTCTTCTTTCTCTTCCTCTCAACTCCTCCACCCACTATGACCTCTTTCTTCCAGTCCATTAAGTGATATTTTATTGCCCCAGCTCCATTAATGATGGTCATGGTTAGTTAGTATTTCTAGTGATTTCTATTTTATATCATGTTGCAGTCATAATTCTCTTAATTCTCAAAAACTGGGTCAGTGAATTTCCCATTTTATCATGTAGTACACAAAGCAGGGTCACTCAGAGGGTTGGGGCATCTATGAGATAGGAAATTTTGACAACCTCTTTTTTACATACTGGAGGCTGATTCGTAGTGCAGAAATTGTCTCTCTCTCTCTCTGTTGGGTTATTTATAATCACTCAACAAGATGGTATCATTGTAACAGCAGCCATAGCACACAGGAGCACAGCACTGAGATCATTACAAGCAAATGGAAACCTGAAGGATGGGTAGTGGATGTCGTAATACTTCATCATCAAGAGCCAATTTCTTCACAATCCTCTGAGAAAGGGGTTAATGCAAAAGCCTTGCCAATCAAGGACAACTAGGGTAGCAACCAGAGAAATAAATACCTACCTGCAGTCCCTCAGTGTCCAAGTGAGCACTACTTTATCAAAAACTGGATGTGTGGTTAAGTTTCATTATCTAGGTCAGAAGGAGTGTAAATTTGGAGGCAATATATGACAA
This sequence comes from Furipterus horrens, assembly GCF_987537825.1. Taxonomy (NCBI): domain Eukaryota; kingdom Metazoa; phylum Chordata; class Mammalia; order Chiroptera; family Furipteridae; genus Furipterus; species Furipterus horrens. The sequence continues at coordinate 167,443,853 of NW_028327174.1, read as the reverse complement.
TTTTCCCCTGTGTTGAACTGTTAACAGCATATCTCTGGCTTGTGTTGACGCCTTGATAATCTATGAACTTTTTTTCTACTACTTCATTGGGCCATGAAAAGTGTGCTGGATCAAGCTAGAGCAAGCTCATTTATGAAGATAACCAAGCTTTGTTATACCATTCTGTAGAGATCCTTGTAAGTTTATATAGAAGGAAGAATTTTGCATATACTGCCTTGCTTTCCATAAACTCAATCTGTGTTTTGAGACTCTTCCTTATAATTGATTAATTATCCTGTAGTTGAAATAGCCTTGTGTTTTTTACTTTGTTCACTATAAATTGTATAATTCAGATATCTTTAAATTTGCTGACAAATTGATCATCAAAAAGAATGGCTCACTCTTTAAAGCTAAAGCTGAATTATAGGACCAGGGATTCTAAAGCATCTGTTTAGAATGTCAGTCAATTTGAGAAGTAACCATTTTTAAGATGTATTAATGCTTTCATTCTAATATAGTGCCTTCAATATTTTATCAAAAGCTATCTGTTATGGGCTGAATTGTGTCTCTCCAAAATTCATAAATTGGAACCCTAACCACCAGTACTTCAGGATGTGACTGTTTGGAGATAGGACTTTAGAAGGGATGAGTAAGTTAAAATGAGGCTGTTATGGTGGATCCTAATCTAATTTCACAAAAACACACCAGGGATGTGTGTGCATAGATAAAAGAACAGCAAGAAGGCAGCCATCTGTAAGCTAAGGAAAGAGGCCTCAAATTTACCAACACCTTGTTCTTGGACTTCTAACCTCCAGAAATATGAGAAAATAAACTTCTCTTACTTAAGCCATAGCAAAGTAACACACTACACAAAAATCAAGGTCTGATTAAATTTTAACTAGGTTAAAAATCTAAAATTTTGTTAGAGAATGATTTGCACATCTAGGAATTGTTTAAAATGAACTTTACCAATAGAGTCTTGGTTATTCCTGATTGACTGACATTGATGTATACTTTTTGTTAATTCATTTAGCAAACTTTAATTCAGAACTTATTGAAAGGCACAAGAGTGATGCAAATATACAATAAAATGTATGACACATTTAAAGGACTATATTATACAGAAACATAGGTGAAGTATAAGTTCACAGTTGTGAGAGAGAACTTTGAGCAAGGTCACTTGGGATGTGACATTTGCAATAGCAGAAGTGAAGTTGGAATGGAGGACAGATAGTAGGCATAAGTAGACCAAATAGCAAGAAGAGCATTTTAGCAGAGTGTAAGATTCAGAGTTTCAGTTAACCAAAGAAAACACTGGGGGTGTGGTTCACTGGGAATAGATGAGAGAATGTCATGATTTCTAGATTTAGATTTGAAATTAACCTACATGATTACATCCACTGATTTTGCTAAAACCAAGAAGATTTATGAGCATGAAACAAAGTAACGTAGCTAAGAACCTTGCCTTCTGAGTAGACAAACCTGGTTCTATTGTTAGCCCTACTTTGACCTAGCTTTATGGACATGGTTAGTGTTGCTTAACCTCATTAGGTCTCAATTTCCTCCTTTGTAGAAAGTGCAGATAATAATACTCACCTCATAAAGTAGTTGTTAGAAATATCTATATCTAGCTTTTATTTGGCCTAAAGTAAACACTCAATAAATTTTACTTCTATGATGATGATATGGATGATTATTTTTCTTTTAGGAAGACTAATTTTGAAGTGACATTATTAAGAAATATTTTGTTTAGTAAAACCCCTAAATTATTCTAGATATGTACTTTTTCTTTGAATTTTTATTTTTCTTAAGACATTTTTCCTTTGAAAATAAGAAGAAAAAGGAAACCAAGTAACTTGGTTCACCAAATAAATAGACTATAAATGTGCAAAACTGAAAAACACTGTCTATGCAATGTTAAACATCCAAATGAAAACAAAAATTTTGGGAGGTCAGGAACCCAGATTGGGCATAATCTCATCATCAAACAAGAAAATATTTGAAATATAAGCAATCTAAACAATATTTTTTATTTTGTTCATTTTATTTCAATTTTGAATGTTCAGTTCATTGGATACAGAACCAAGGAGATGAATGAGCAGAATTTGGAATAGGCAGAAAATGGATTGACCTTTATGTAATCTCATAAAAGCCATTGTTCTCAGATTGAAATAAAATTCTAGGTTGGGGTGCATGTCACCTTTCAAAAGAACAATGGACCACTTCCTGAGCTTGGCACTCATGCTCTTTTTGTTGGCTTCTTCATTTGACAGACCCTGGTTATGGGGCCATGCATTTCCTTCATCACAAGTCCAATGGCAAAATGGAACCTGAGAGGCATATGTACCTAGGCTTTCAGCACTTTTTCTCCTGGGAGAAATTTTGGAGTGAGCACATCCTCTCAGACAGAAGCTGTTCTTTATTAAAGCAAGGATGAGTTGATGGATTCAGCAGCAGTGGACCAAAGTTGAGCTCTGCCACAGGATGCTCAAGACCTTGTCAGATGAGTGCAGCCAGTAGACAGCTGCAACACAACCCTTGACCTGAGTGCTCCACCATGGTAATTAGTGTTGTAAATGAGTCAAGCTCATTGTGGCATATGCTCACATCTAAAATAGCACCCTCAGTCACTCGCCTGGTGTTATGATGATCACCATTGCTGTTAGAGTGTGCTAAATGCATTCTTAAAGGGTTAACAAAGCAATAACAAGCTAGCAATTGTCTCCCCAACCCCCTACTACCCCACCCTAGATGATTTCCCAAACCCATTTAAAATAGAGATAGATTCAAGTGAGTCTCCTATACCACAGACTGATTTTTGGCTGTATAAGATTACTTTTCAACAATATAAGATGCATAAGTGCCTTTTCATTGTATGAAGAAAGCATGCCCACTGGCAAATGAATCATATTATAAAAATTGATTGTATCCCAAAAGGGAAAAATGTTATTGAAGATCCAATGGCCTGGGATGATACACCATTGATCATTGTAAGAAATACTTCCAGAAACTGTTTTTAATCTTTCCGCCAGAGCATTAGCAATTATTCTTTAGCCCATGGTGAGTAATGACTTGAGTTTCCCAGCTTCTCAATCGATAAAACATTTACCCTACCACTACAAATGTGCTCTTCGCTTAGACAAGCAGAATTTTTCTTCCAATTACTCTTTTTTTTAGTGTGACCTCATAAAATATTTTAAAACATACTTCATGGCGTTTTTTTTAAAAAAAGGAAAGAAACACTATTCTTCCATGTGCTTATTATTTTTTGCCTTTTCTTTTTCTCCTTTTGAAAAATAAGTCATGGAGAGTTCATAATTATTTGGATAGCTCAGTTTGTTTTTTTATCATCTCTTTTAAACTTAAGGTATGGTTGGAGTCTAGACAACTGTTACCTTTTGTGGTTGGCCAATAATAAAACAGCCCCCTTCCCACTTTGCCTAAACAAAAGAGATTGTCTGAATTCCTTTGAAAGCTGACAACAAAATAACACTCCCAGGGAGGTTGAGCTCCTCCTTCAGTTTCTTTGTATGGTTCATAAAACTATACTGCTGGCTAATGGAGAGCATACATAAAACACATTGTTATCAGGGTAACAGATAGCTGTGCAGAAAATTAGAGATAAAGACAAATGTCCAGGAATGCCATTTGATGACTGAAAAGTTAACATTCCATCACGTTCTCTTTTCAAAAAGAATTCATGCTGCATTTCCACTTGAAACTACAACCTCAACTTAAGCAAACGTGCCCAGTTCTATTTCTTATCACAGTTGCTTTTTGTCTAGAACAAAGTCTACTTGGGCATATTTACTCAACTAAGGTTCTCGTACAAAGAAATTTGCAACTCCAGCAAGAAGACTGATTCTTGCTGGGGTTTTGAATGAAGGTTTGGTTTGTAATCAACAGACTTTTTTTTTTTTCCTTTTCATTAGGTTGAAAAAATCGAATCCAGCACCAATTCTGCATTCTCAGTTCTTTCTCCAATAGTTTTAAAATGTGAGCACCTTTGCTGAGTAAACAAGCTAGAAAAGAGTGGGTTTTCATCTCCTGTTACATGTTTAAGATGTTGCTGGTAAGTAAGAATTCAGCACCTCATTGGTTTTAGAAGCCCAGTTGTAGAAGAACCAAGGTGCATTTGATTCTGGGAAAGGAATTACTGGGATATACACCTTGTTGGTATTAACCTATGGGAAATGAGGCAGTAGAGAAAATTACAGACTTTTAAACTTTTATTCCTCTGATCAGAGATTGCTTAGGATAAAGAAGTTTTATTTTATTAATCAGGCGCAGCTGGCTGGAGTAGACAATTATAAAAATATGCTATTAGCTAAAACATCTAGATCAGGTCTGTGGTAAAATGATCATATCAAGCTAATAATGAGAACAACTCTTGGTTAAAGAGTCAGCAACAATTGTATTTGAAAAAAATGCCCAAATTAAATATGCATTTCATAAGTTTCCCAGTATATATTTGATTAAACCTGGCATCAGTGGGTTTAATTATTTTATGGTGACTCTTCTTGTTTCTTTATTCCATTCATGCATTTATTCAGCAAACATAAGACAAGTACATACAAAGCTCTAGGTGGAACTCATTGTCTCATAAGAAGGAGATCATGAAAAGCACATAAGTGACTTATAACATAGTAATTGTATCATTGATGCACTAGCACAGACAGAACAAACAATATTGTCTTGGAAAAATTCATGGTGAATATGGTGTCTGAATTGAGTCTTGAAGGACAAGTAGGGTTTTATTCAATGTGTGGGTATGGAATCTAGGGCTAAGGGGCAAGAAATTAAAAAGCACACTTTTTGTGAGAGATGAGAGAGCTACCTCTGATTAGTCCACAGTCATTTCTTAGTAGCCTACTGAATGAAGCATCTATTACTGAGTGTCTTAAAGAATCCATTGGCCTGGGACTCATATTCATTAAAATAGCAAATTTCAACTTTTGACTTAACTGTTAAATAATATTACATTTAACAATAGAATTTAACAATTTTCATAACCCTGATCAATCTTTTTTATTGTACCTGGAGCCCCAGAAATAGAAGTGACCTGTGCTTTCTTTGACCCATGTTTTCAGATGTCTTTTTAAATCATGGTTTTATCTATCCTCTAACTGCCCCAACATCCCCCTTCCACACACAGTGCTGTGTCTTCCTTCTTCAAGGTTTGTACCTAAAGAAATTGTTAAACACCAGGGCAAGAAGGAAGTGCATTGACATGTAATGGGGATTTTTTAATTGGGAAGGTGCCCCTCAATTCTAATCTTTTGATACAAAGGAGTGTGGTGAAGATCAAATGTGGTGGTGGTGCCCTTGGAGCATTACGCACTCCATAAAGCACCATATGGACATAAGTGATTATTGTATTATAACAAATATGTTGAAGAAAGTAAATTTCCAGGTTGCTGTTCTTTTCCCCAAAGCTTTGCTTGCTATTGTATAGGCACAATCTTCATTTGTTACACTAGGTCAGCACCCTCTACTGTGCCTTTTCTTGTATCCCCCTAGGAATGCCATATTTTAAGACTATTATACCATGTCATATAGCTGCAGACCCCTGGCTGCCTCTCTTTCTCTACCTGGAAGGTTAATCAAACACAATCAAATGTAAGCATTTCCTCATTCTATAGCAGGCGTCCTGGGGGCATACAATTTGGGATTAGCGACTGACCCTGCTGTTCACTGTGGCAGCACATACTCCAAATTGCATTCTCCTTTTAATAAGTAGAGCTGGTAAAAGAAAAAGCAAGAGTCACTAAAAGTTAGCTGAGGATTGAAACACAGCACCCTTCACTTTTTAAAGAAGCTCCTCTGAAAGGAAACCTTTTGTCCCCAGCAACCATGTAACAGCATCTCTAAGGGCTTCATGATCATTTCTCTTGACCTTAAGCAAAATAAAATCTTATACAATGGTTGAGTCACATATATTGTTGTAGTCACTTACCTGTTATTTTATTTCTGCCATTATTGAAGAGAATGAGCTTAGGAGAGTAAGAAAGGCTTATGCAATAAAGCTTTTTATTGTGTTCCATGACATACTCAAAATATGAAGAATTAAACCTAGCAGGTAGTTGTCAGTGATTTATATTAGGAGGAAAGGAAGAGCAAGAAATTGAAAACTTATTAGAAAAAATAATTTGGGGAAGGAAATATACATAGAAGTCCAGGAAGCACAGAGATTCCCAAACAAGTTGGGCCCAAAGAGGACCACACAAAGACACATTATAATTAAAATGCCAAAGGTTAAAGATAAAGAGATAATCTTAAAAGCAGCAAGAGAAAAGAAGAGAGTTATCTATAAAGGGCTTCCTATAAGACTATCAGATGATTTCTCAAAAGAAACTTTGCAGGTAACAAGGGACCGGCAAGAAGTATTAAATGTGATGAAAAGCAAAAACCTACAACCATGATTACTCTATCCAGCAGAGCTATCATTTAGAATGGAAAAGTAGATAAAGTGCTTCACAAACAAGGTAAAGCTAAAGGAGTTCATCATCACCAAGTCCTTATTATATGAAATGTTAAAGGGATTTATTTAAGAAAAAGAAGAAAATTAAAACTATGAACAGTAGAATGACAACAAACAATTACCAAGAACTGAATCTAAAAAACAAAAAGAAACTAAATAAACAACAAGAATGGGAACAGAACCACAGATGTGGAGATCATATGAAGGGTTATCAGTGGGAACAGGGAAGGGAAAGAATGAGGAAAAAGGTACAGGGATTAAGAAGTATAACTGGTAGGTACAAAGTAGACAGGGGGATGTTAAGAATAGTAAAGTAAATGGAGAGGCCAAAGAATTTATATGTACTACCCATGAACATGAACTAAGGCAGAGGGATTGTTGGAGGGAAGGGGGCTATTGGGTGGAGGGGAGCAAGTGGAAAAAAAAATAGGACAACTGTAATAGCATAATTAATAAAAGTACTTAAAAATATGAAGAAACAGGGGAAAAAAGTTCATTCTTGGGCTTTAGATGAAACTGAAAAGTATTCCTGGGAGAGCTCCCTTCTCTTCTCTTTATTTCTTGCCCTACTTTCTTGACCCAATGCCACAGGTCAACATTTCCCCTCTCTCTTGCAGTTTTGGGTTGTGAGTTGTTTGATATTATTGTGGAAATGACACTGTGTATGGGTACAAAGTTGAGTGACTGGATTTTATTTTTATGCTTCTTGCTATTCAAGTGGTCTCACTCCATAGCTAGTAAGGTATGTTTTTCTACTATTTTTTTGCAGGGTGGTTTTAATTTATCAGTAATTAATTTTTGTCACAAGACATTATGTGCAGTGTGAGCTAAAGAAAATATTTCCAAAGAATTCAATTTAGTTATGATCGACAGCGGGAGGTATAGAAAAATTTTGATCTCAGGTTTCAATCTTCAGCTGACTTTTGTTCACTAAGCTACTTCAGGGCCTCTTCTGAAATTGTGCAGTATTACCACCTCTTCAAAGGCACAAGATGTCCTTGGGTAGTAAACTTGTACTCTTACTTGGTGGGATAAAAAGCACATAAAGGTAAACTTTACATGTTCCATGGTCTTTCTGCTTCATCTTACATTTTTTCATCATAGTGTGAAAACTGCCATAACATATTACAGTAGAGAGATGATTAGAAGAGTGTCTTTTTGAAAAATGTGCTTGGAGGTAGTGTGGTAAACAGAATCCCCAGAGATTTTAATCCATTCCCCAATCCTGGGACGCTCTGAATATACTACCTCACCCTCTGAAAATATAATTAAGAACCTTGAGTTGGGGAGATTTAGCTGGATTATCTGGGTCTGGGTGGGGCTAATTTAATCATACAGGTCCTTAGAAGCAGAGAATTTCTCAGGGCTGTGACCAGAGAGTTGTTACACTGGAAGAAGAGTCAGAGAGACAATATTTTGGCTTTGACGATGAAGGAAAGGGCCTGGAGCCAAGGAATGCAGGTAGACTCTAGAAGTTGAAAAAGGCAAGGAAATGAATTCTCCCCTAGAATTTCTGAAAAGTAATGTAGCCCTGTTGATGTCTTGATTTTAGTCCAGTGAGGCCCCTTGTCTGACTTCTAACCCACAAAACTAGAAGACAATGAATATGTGTTGTTTTAAACCACTAGTTTTGTGGCAATTTGTAACAACAGCAATAGGAAAGTAATACTGATAACTACCCTTCCCTCTTATTCTGCCAGCCCTCCATGTGCCTCTACCAATGATTAACTTAGTTTGCATGTCTGGAGCAATAGAGTGGTTTAGAGCAGGGTTCAGTAAACTGGTGTGAAATAGTAAGTTCTGCCACTGTAGCTTAAAAAATATCCTTAGACATTACGCAGGGTGGGGCAGAAGGTAGGTTTACAGTTTTGAGTAGATAAAACAGACTTGTATTACTACTTATTAATTATTATAGTATTTATTTTTATTACAACTATAAACCTACTTTTGCCCACCTGTGTACAAATCCATGGTTGTGGTTGTGTTCTAATAAAACTTTATTTACAAACACAAGAAGTTCACCTATGGGCAGTAAGTACATAGTTTGCCATTCCTTGGTTTAAAGTCTTGTTACCCAAAATGTGGTCCCCAGACCAGCAGCAGTCACTGAGAACTTGTTATAAATGCAGAATCTTAAGTCTCACTCTAGGCCTACTGAACCAGAATCTTCCTTTTAACAAGATTGTCATATGATTTATATGAACATCTAATCTTAAGACGTATTGGTTTGGAAAATTTAGCATTCTAGGGATAAAACAAAATTATCAGACCCAATATTATTATTCGCATCCTGTTTCCAGCTACAGAGCACCACTAAAGTAAGGGAACAGATGTAAGACTTTAAAGAAAAGATAGGAGCATTTATTAAACATCTACTACATATGAACTACTTTCAGATATGTTATTTCGTTTAATCCTCATAATAATTCTTCCCATCATTTTTCCCAGTTGTTCTAGAAGTGTCCCGTAGTCTCTGATGAATGAGAGCAGAGATCCAAAGCTCAGTTGCTTAGACTCTAACATTCAAGCTTTTCCTACCATTCTGCACCGAAGTGCCTGTTTTCCAGACCCTGTTAAATGCCTGCAACAAAAGCAATTTGAGGTTTTAAAAGTTCCTAAAACAAATGACATCACTGGAACTTGGGATGCATATGGTGCACTTCATTCTGTATAATAAAAATGTTCACATCTTTTGGCCACTCCCATCATGAACTGAAAGACTCCTGGCATTCTGTTGGACAGACTTGATCATTTAATTAGCATCAGCAAAGTAGAAAGTCTTGTGGCCTATGATTTTGAGGTTAACTATAATAGTTGTTATTTGTGATTTATAAGACATTCCCATCGCTGAACTTCTAGGCCTAGTTACCAAATGGATATGCAGTTAATTAATTCTCAGCCACTTCAGTCCCAGCTCTACCCCTCCAGTCAGCCTCTTCACATCCATCAAAAGACTGTCTGATGGAACAGATGGCCTTAGCACACAGTCGTGCAGGAAAGCTTTGGGGGAAAAGAAGGGAGGAGTGATTTCCAAATTATACCCTTTTCACAGAAACACTAAAAACAATACTATCTTCAGGTCTAAATTCCATAAACTTGGGGACTACTGGTCCTTCTAAGCTGAAGTTACCATTCACCCAAAAGATATTATCAAATGTACCCAGGATATAGAAACTAAATTATGTCAGGTAGAAAACTGGAAGCCAGGTTTGAGTTTTATGAGAACTATGGAGACAAGATTCTCACAAAATGAAATAATTTTGCAGCTCTTACTGCCCTATAGAAGGACTCTTTCCTTTCTGGCTGATGGTGCAGGTTGGAAGATCTAAATTGGCCATCAATGCAGTTTCCACTTCCAGCAAATGGAACTCTTGTTTATAACAGCAAGTTAGAGGAGACTCATTCCTGTGCCAGGGGACAGGATGCTGTCTACTCACAATCATTAATGCCTCCTGTGATCACCTACCTGGAGGACTTTCAGAAGCAGGTCCTCGCTCTGGATTCTCTTCTCTCTAGATTCAGTGGATGCCGCCTACCTTGCAAAAGCAAGTGGAAGCTTCTTTATTTGGCAGATTGTAATTTTCTGTTAAAGAGCAAGCTCACTGAGGACCAGGACATTGGAACTCAAATTCTGATCTCTAGATGGCAGTCTAGCTCTGTTAAACTTGACTCCCCAGTCTGGGTGAATTGCTGAAGTCACAGTTAAAAATAAAATTTAACCAAAGAAAATCTATGGAGATGACATAACAAGATTCAGATATTAAATTTTGGTTGGCGGCAAATAAATGGTTGGGTTTGAGCACCAGGACTAAAAAAAACAACACATGTCTACAAACATTCTTTAAAATGCTGTCTGTAGTCCTAATTTGACTGTGCAAAGTTCACAAGTGATAAATGTGGGCAGTTTTACCATGAAATGAGCAGCCTGATTACAGAGGACTGTCTGGAATAGCATTGTGCAGCAACAAGGCAAGAACCTGGCCATCACCAAATTACTAGGACCTCCCTACAAATTACCTGTTTATACCAAAATCATTTAGTCAGTAAAATCTGGGTGGGATATTTAGCTTGATAAATAACATTCTCAGTTTCTTGAAAAATTTTGGCAGGAAAGAATGGCTGTTCACATTAGTCGTGAATAAAACTTTTGATTGATTCCTATTTCATATAGTTGTACTGACCATGCATAGGTGCAGGTGATAAGTTCAGTCTGAGTTTAAGCTAGAGCTTAGCTGAACTTTATAGAATTTTGATCTGGAAGAGACCCTACTGGTCATTTCTGTCCAACTTTATTACTGTACAGACAACAGAGCCAAGACCTAGACACCACGTGAGGCCCAAATATTTGGTGGCTGAGTGAGCTTTCAAGTGACTCCAAGTGGAGCTTTGGACTTGGGACAGTATGTGGTCTTGTGTGCATGGCTTACTTCTAGTCATATATCACTGTTACATGTCAAAACAGCTCTCTATTAAGTTCAAATAGTATTAATGTATTCAAAGCAATTTCCATTTATTTATTCATTTAAAATATTCTCTAGAGATTTTTAAAATATAGATACTTGTAAATGTTCTGTGTTTCTAGGAATTCTGACAGTAGCCCATACAGTGTGTTAGAAGAAGTATTGAAATAAGAAGACAAATGTCCTGGAAAAGTTTATTGTGGGATTCTGGACTGGTTCTCATTGTCTCAATAGTCTCACCTGAAAAATAGTACTAATAAGGGCATTTCTGCCTACTTTATAATATTGTTGTAAGGGTCTAATCACATGAGGTATAAGGGAAGTAAATCCACTTTGTAGAGAGCTTGTTTACAAAAAGTATAATTATTGATATCCAAAAGAAATCACTTTAAACCACAAAGTAAAGCATGGTATAAAATATAAACTGTATTTTTCTTTTGTACAACTTGGCAAACAAAAGAGCCCAGACACAAAAGACCACATATGTTATTATTTCATTTATAAGAAATATCAGAATAGGTAAATGGATAGAGACAGAAAACAGATCAGTGGTTGCCTGGAGCTGCAGGAAAGAGATGGGGAGCGACTGCTCTAATAGGTATGGGATTTCCTTTTAGAGTGTTGAAAATATTTGGGATCTAAATAAGGATTGTAATTGTTTAATGTTGTCAATGTATTAAATGATTCTGAATTTTTCACTTTAAAATGATTAATTTGATGTTACATGAATAAGCAAATCAAAAGACTTGGGTGTTGTGGTGGGAATGGAGCAGGGGATTATGTCAGATGTGTTCAGCCAGATGATTTTGTGAATGAAATCTCAGATGCTTACTAATAAGCTCCTTTATAAAAGAATGTTTGTAATGTTTACTTCCAGTTGCTGTTAGGATTTGACTATCTCCATGAAACTAAGCCCAGCAAATCTTGTCCACGCCACTGGTTAGGTTCCAAGGATAACGCACTTAGTGAACTCCACAGATGCTGAGACAAATGCCCTTTGGCTCCTGGACACCTCCAGTCCTATCAACCAGTTGCTTTTGGAGGTGTTTAAGACAAGAGATATGGGGAGGAAAGAATGGTTTCATTAGTTCTCCTCAGCCTATTCTTGACAATTTACCACTGCTAGAAACCACATTTTTACCTGAAATGATTTCAGATGCTGACTTTTCTTCTCCATAGTTGGCAAATCTTGACTTTTGTATGTTGAAATTTCCTCAGTGGACCTCTTCTTTGAGCTTCAAAGAGCATTGTGATTTCATGGTATCAATTTTCTCACTGTAGGACATTGCCTTCTGATCTTTGCAAGGGCCCAGCTTCTAATCCAAGCCAATGGGGTATTTTCAAAGGCTGTCAACTAATATCAGAGGTTTGTTTGCCTTTAATTACAGTACAAATATTAAGAAATTATTAGTCAAGTTATCAACATGTTTCTATCTGTACCTGCATAATGGTGTATTACATTTGTGATTTGAGGTGAAAAATTTCAAAGAATGACTTATCTAATATTTTCCATGAATCACTTGGTAGGCTGGGTAAAATTTAGCTAAAGAAAAATAGGAAAGCAGAGTCTAGGCTATATTGGATATCATAAGATTGCAGAATCTGAGCACTGCAACAGACTTTTCTATATATCCTTCCAACCAGTTACATGACATTTGAATATCACTCACCAAGTGCCTGTCAATTTGTGTCTGCCCTAAGCTTGATGGGAACTATTTGAACATTAAAAAATTATTCCCTAAAATGAGCCAAATTTAATCACTTTGCAAATTTTATTACCTAATCTTGGGTGTAACACTTGCAAGCATTAAGGATAAATCATATTTGTCTTCTACGTGATGGATTGTAAATCGTAAGCAGCCGCTAACTGTTTTTCCTGCTATTTTAACATAAACATATACAGTTCTTTCAACTGACACTTACGTGCAAAGCTTGAAATTTCGTGGTTGTCGTATTATTAACCTCTGCATAGACTTACAGTTATTCATGTCCTTATGAGAATTTGGTACCCAGAATCAAATACAATATATCAGGTCTGTACAGAGGAGAGACTGTAAGCATAACCATCTTTCTAGACCATAGGCTTTTTCTGAATGAGTCAAGTTAACTGTACATATGTTCAAATTAGCACATTTCACTTTATAAAATTATTGGTTGCCATTATGTATCCATCCTTACAGTATTTACTAGTGGCAAATAGCTAGGTGATTGAAATCATAGGTCTTGAAAAATGTACCAAGCAAACAAATAAGCAAGCAAACCTAGATGCATGATGTTCTTCTGTTAAGTGAAAATTTTTAGAACCAGTAAGAGTGCTGTTTTTTCAGTTCTATAAGAAGTTGTTTTTGCCATTTGGGACACATAGAGCTTTCTCCTAATTATGCTTCCCAAATTTAAAAACAGATCTTCTTGGTAAAAACTGGGAACCTGGTAATCAGACAATGTAGTCTCCATGTGAATGAAAACATCCTGTGGCATGAAGCAGGGTTCAGGGAAATAACTAGCAGAAAATGATAACGCTTGATGCTTATAAGATAGAGTATCTTACTCAGTGCAGTAGGAGTTCAGTGGTTTAAATGGCTCCGAAGACTGGACCAGAATGAGTCTTTTCATGTTGAGAAGCCTGTCCTGTTTTAATGTCTGTTCCTGGAAACTTCAGGCAAATTTAAGTCTGGCTCTGTCAAGTGACTTTCCGTGTGGGTACTGATGTGTCAGGTGTCAGTTACCCTCCACCTGATGGAAAATGTCTGCTATAGTTTGCTGGGAGTTGTTTTTCTCAAAGGGAAAAAGATCCTGAAATAATGGGATCTTGGAAAACTTCATAGAGTCTTTGAAACTAGGGTTTTTACCATATCGCTAATTTAACCTGTTTATATTTTATACCCTCTTCACTTCCCCAAACCCTTGGCCCTCTAATGCCTGCAAGAGTCTGATTTGAAACAAGAGGAGAAACCTGTGAACATTATGTAAATTAAAATAGCCTCAGTTCAGTTTTCATGGCACTGTATTCTGAAAGCAGAGCTGTGAAACACATTAGAAAATGTTAGGATTTTCTGATGTGGGGGCAGGCTTGTCCACTGTGATGCCTGTCCCTGGAGAGCCCCAAAGAACTGGTTCAAATGGAGTTTGAACTTTAAGAATAAATATATAATTAAAGATCAGCCCAACATTTACTTCTTTCTATCCCTCCCTTCCCCCAACTCTTTTCTTTCACCATCCTTCACAGCCAAATTATGTTTTAAGAAAATAAATACTTGCAGACATGATCTAATCTACTAAAGAAACAACAGCTGATCTTGAAATGATAACAAATTTCTGGAGGCTGTGTCCTACCTCTTGGCTTCTGAAAAGAGCCAAGGGTAGGTAGGTATAACTTGACCTGTTAGGGAGATGGGGGCATTAGATCAAATGAAAATATTAAACACATATGCAGAATAATGAGCAAATCCATGCTGTTCATGTTGGCCTAACAGCGACTACATTCTTCTCACTGCCTCCTCTTGAACAAGGCCCACGTGGCTGGAACAAACCCTTGCATCTGTTTAACATCAACAGAAAACAGACAGGAGTGCTGTCGTCTCTTCCGGGTTCAAATAGATAAAGGCAGTTAATCCAGAAATGGCAAGCTCATAAATGCTTTCTTGTGGGAGAAATCACGAAGGAGTCTCTTTCTCCAGGAGCAGCTGGGATGGGACTTTGAAGTAGGAACAGCACCCTACCCCCACCCACTCACCCATGTTTGTTTATTTTGGACATGCTACAGTAAATCCTCCCAGAGACATGTGTTGCTCATGTTTCATGGTGGAGCAAACACAGCTTCCGTTTGTTTGGTGATATTCCTCCTGACCGCTGACCCTTGGATTTGCACTTCCCTTTAAAAGAAAGGAACTCTGTCAGGCGATTGGTTTGTGTTTACCAGTGTGTGGCGATGCTTGTTCCTGACCAGAAACCCACTCTATTTGGACAGTAGGGCTTCTACTGAGTAAACTTGATCACAGGCACTGGAGTGTGTGAGTGTGAAGCTTCGGGACCTGGGAGGGACAGCTAAAGAGGCCTCCTGAGTTGGCGGGCCTTCTGGGGCAGTCCTGGGAAAGTGCAGTTATTTCTACAGCTTCCCAGGCTTGTTGTGGGAATGTCTGGAATGCCGGAGGTATATCTTTATTATAACATTGGATTATAAAGTCAGAAGTGTTTATGGCAGCTAAGCCTGTTCTTTCCCAATCTCCACTCCAGAACAATTGTCTAGCCTTCTGAGTAACCAAGGTTAAGATTCCCAGTACTCCGTGCCTTCAAAGTGAGCCGTGGCCTTAATCTCCTGGGAGACTCAGATGAGTCACTGTCTTCCAGGATAAGCCTGTCTACCTGCCTGCAAAGAAAGGCCACCTGCTGGGTGATGTAGGTGTGCCTAGCGCACCTTCTGTTTACACCTCTCAACCTTTTGTGCTCTGGATCACTTTAAGTTTAAACCTCATTTAAAAAGAAATCCAGAGGAAATAACATTGATAATGTTAATAGCTGTTAATATAAATAGACGGTCTCACACCTATGGCTTGTTGTATGTGGGTATGGTATTAAGATACTAGGTATAGAAAGCTGGGGTATAGAAAGAAAATAAGCCAGAATTACGCCACCTTAGTATGACGGTATGTTAACCCCCTACCCTCAAATCAGAAATAGCAAGAGGAAAATAGCCTGACTTTAGCCACATCAATACGGAGACCCTTTCATTGCTCTCTCTGTATTTATGTCTAAAAACACAGTGGGAAATACCATCCATTTTTCACAGTGCTTCAGAGATTGCTATAGCCAAAGCTCTACCTGAAGCTAAATAAACAAACATCATAATTTCTTTTTTTTTTTTTTTTCAGCTCAAATACAGTAGTTATTTCCGAGGGCACTGTGAAGGAGGGAAGGTATATTTGCGTTATGCTTGTGAATCCATTGCCAAACACACCATCTTACTGTTGATACAGAGCCAGCTTTGCCTGGCAAGGCAGACATCAAAGCCCCCTCCTGGAAAAGCAGCCACAAGTCTGGAAGAGGCCTTTTATAATTTCCAACCATTTCATTATGGCATTAAGGTGCATTAATTGCTTCACAGCCATGTGGCTATAGAGTTATATTCATTGACTTAAGTTGACAACTTCCTTTTTGCTAAAGCTAGTTAGGAAAAAGTGCTTCAAATGGGTTTCTAATGATCTCATAAACACTGTTTCATCTGATTGCTAAGTAGCTTCCTTTTCTTTCTTCTCTTTTTAATTTTCAGCTTCCAGTTCCTCTTCATTATGGTTATGAACACCTGAACTTAGGCTCTGAAGTGCTATTTTTCCAATCTTCTCAGAAACACAATGACTTCATTGGTGATTATGGACAGAGGATGAATTGTCACTGAATGAAAGGGACCCAGAAATGACTTGGATTCCAAGTAAAATTGAAATTTTTGTTGTTGTTGTTTTTTTTTTTTTTTTTTTGAACCTATGAACCAATGGCAGGAAGCTTTCTTACTCAATGTGTGGATACTGCCATGTCCCAAAAGAAGAGGTAAAGACAAAATTACTTGAAACCTTCAAGTTTTTCATGTAACAAATATTTGTTGTAAACCAGAATGAAACTCAAAAACTGTAATTGCATTAAGAAAGGCATGCATTGGAAAGCCAAAAATCTGGCATTTTAAACTTCTTAATGCTGAATTGACTACATTGATAATTTGACAGACTGGGCAGAAAACTGCTTTATTAAAGACTTTTTGATAGTGTAAGGTGGGTGGACTATTTGATCAAAATGGCAGAGGAGTGTGCTTATGAAATAACCCAGGCTCCATGTAATGTTATCACCAAATACTAAGAGAAATAAAGGTCACAAACAATCAAGTACTGTATATTACCTTACAATTCTTTATTTTGAATCAATCCAGGCAGAGAAGATGCTGTCCGTTAGCAGAAAGGTAAGAGTTCAAAAGCATGGCCACTTTAAGACCCTTATTTTTTATCTTCTGTGCAAATACAAGTAAAAATACAATGGTATAAAGAAGACAGACTATTTTATTAAAGATGTTTCTCGTGTATCTTTGTAAGAGGTTATTTTTCTAAAATTACACACCTTCTGCCAACTTTCTATGATAGTTACACAGAATTTACTGAGGATTAAATGTTTTCCAAGAATTTAGCATTTCCTGTCAGAATTTTAGACAATCCCTCCTGACAGCTGTGGACAGAAGCCCAGCTACTGCTGTCATGAATGACCTCCAGTGTTTGGAACCTCAAGAGCAAACAAACATTTACTCCACTAAAGGAACACAGTTCTGGACAGAACATGAACTTTGCCATGTTTTATCTTCTCATAACAATTTACTGAAAATTAATGTAGTAGTCACCCAACCACTAACTTCTTTAGAAAATAGATTTCATCAGTACTTCCCAGGACTTAAAACACACACATGTAAAATATTCTTGGATGCTAACAAAAGAGGGGAAAGATAAGTTTAAATTTTTTTTAAATTTAATCTTTATTGTATTTTTTCTTTTACCATTTAGCCCACTTATATCCCTCTCCCCCCAGCAATCACCACACTGTTGCCCATGTCCTTGAGTCCTTTTCCTTGTTGCAAAATTATATACTTCATTTGTCCCCCTGAATATTTGTTTTACCTTTCAGGTCACTAGTTTCCATAAATTCCCTGTTTCTTAACAGTATAGAGGATATTTTAAAACACAGCTCTTGCGCTGGAGTGTACATTAAATATTTGTTCAGCTGATTAAAACAGTTCTACATTTATTTAATGTTTAAATAGTAAACAGTTTATTGAAAACTGAAATGTCTTTCTACACATACACGTATGCTCACACAGGCACACCTTCCAAAAGAGGGGCTTCTGTTACGAGGTTTCTCAACTTATATTACTGAGTATAAACAGCCCTGGGATCAACCCCGTTTTCAGACACAGTTGTCTTCCAGGGAGGCTTGGGCTTCTGATGGAGACTGGTCCAGCAGGGTGGGCAGCCATACTGGGTGGTCAGGGGCAGTGGTTAATGTGGCTTAAAACCAGAAGGGCTTCATGCTGACATAAACATTTTATCTTAGGGGGAGAAAATACACGGTCTCAGATATTAAAGATGGCTCAGACCTGCCTGAGTAGTAGTATTTTCTGCCCTTTACCCTGGTTTGTTAAAACAGAAGATATTTTGGCCTCAGATAAGTGGGGAAAGGTTGAGATTACTTGGAAGAATGACAAACAGATGGAAGATAAACCTTGAAGCAGTGCCCTTGCTTTGTCATCTATGGAGCCTGAGTGACCCAGAAAGGAAAGTCATACTGTTTATGTTAGCTCCCACAATCACCCAGCACAGGGAGACTGTATATATTACCCTATGATTTCTTACCATATGTCTGGTTAGGAAGGTATGTGTGTACATTCAGTATATTCTGTTATGGAACATAGTGCAATGTAGTGTATTGGTTAAATAAGATCTAGTTATTTTTATCATATATAAACTGCCAACTTTGAGGGTTAGAATGTAAGGTTTTAAAATTACTAATCTAATAGCTGTCAGAGAGGGGAGCATTTTGAGGCTGGGTAAAAAAGATGAAGGGACTAAGAAAAAAAGTCACAGACACGGACAACAGTATGGTGATTACCAGAGGGAAAGGAGAGTAGAGGGAGGTACAAGAGGAAAAAGGGGTATAACTGTGATAGAAGGAGATGACTTCTGGTGGTGAACACACAATAAAAATAAAAATGATGTATTATAGAATTATACACCTGAAACCTATATAATTTTATTAATATCAGCCCAATAAATTCAATAAAAATTTTGATTACTAAAAAGATAACAGATAAAATAACGATGTTATCAGCTATATCAAGCCTAATTTAATCTTCTCTGGTTATTCATTGATATTTCAATATCACGTAACATTTCAGATTCTGCATTCTGAGCAATATTACTGTAACATAGGTTTGTAAGTTTACAATTAAATGAGACTCTCCTTTTAGAAGCAGACAAACATGTATCAGGATAACCACTGATTTATTATGTGATAGCACATTAAAAATAAAAATACTACTGTGAGCTAGAAGCCCATTAATGAAGAAATGTCAAAATGAGGCAAAAATAAAGTGAAATATCATGTAGTGTTTAAAAGGAATAAGGTGGGCCAGTGAGTACAACATAAAGGCATGTCCAAGACACGTATTTAATGAAAAAAAGCAAGTAATAAAAGACTGTGTCTGGTAAATGCCACTTTTGCTAAAGAGAAGACACACATCCTTATGCTTCCATGCTCATAGAAGCCTGGGGAATTTCTAGAAAGATAAACAAGAAACTGTTAACAAGGATTAGATGTAGAGAGTGACCGTGTGGCAGGATGGGGCTTTAATTTTTTGCTTTATGTTATCTGAGCTGTTGGACTTGTAATGTATAACTCATTTAATATAACTCATAAAGTTATAAAAGTATATAATTAAACTTATTTTTATAAATTAAAAATAGTTCAAAAATAATGTGAATCAGTAGGAGTTTTCTTCACATACTGAAGTAATCACTTCTCTTTAAAGACAAGTTAAATTTCAAGGTTCTTTGGATGTGAATCCAAAATGACAGTATACAGATGACTAATATGTACACATAAATTGTTAAGGCAGTCTGTAGAAAATCTAAATATAGGTTTTTGTTTCTCTAGAATTCTCTTAAAATTTTTATACAAAGATATTTACAGTTTGACTTCCTTCTTTTTACTTATAAATGACTATAAGCAGCTTTTGATCAAGTAGCTTTGACTCAGAGGGGATAATTTGAAATACTTTACTCTTTCCAACCATTGCTTAAACACATTCTGCCCAAATGCCCCTGAATACCCTTTAATGACACTTTGGGAATATTAGTGACTTTTCAGTTTCTTTCACCAAAATCTAGCTTACAATTCTTTTCTCATATTTCACTTTTGCCTTATTTCCTTCCTTTAGTGCCACCTGTAGCACTAAACACACCCCAATTTGAATTAGAACTTGCCCTTCCATTATCAAAGCCCTGATTCCTATGTGATGAAGTATAGGAACAACATGAGGAGACAAGGAGTAGTAACTACTTTTGACTTAACTATCTATGGCTGTGGTTCATTCTCTGTGGGCTGTTGTTGCTTCTCTGGCCAATCCTGGCCGGCTATGGAAGGCCTCGGTGTTCAGTCATCTAAATACACAGGGTGTGTGAGTTTTTGCAGGGCCCCTTGGGGCTCTCCATGCAGTTCTCTGCTGGAGTGGGAGATCCAGCTCCACTTCCATCTCCATGTCTTCCTAAACCTTCCGCGCCCAACAAACTCTCGTTGTTGACACTACACCCCACAGCTGCTTGCTCTGGTGTTCCATTGCTTGGCTGGCAGACTTCTTGGCCCCAATCCAGATGCCTTACTCAGTGTCCAACAGTAAGAAATCAGGCAGCTCCCCCATGTCCTTTTCTCTTCATCCTGACACCCCTCAATTCACTTTTCTCTAGTTCATAGAAAAAAATAAAAGGTAATGCAGCAAGTTCAACTTCAACCCTCCATGTCTAAAAGGAAAATGGTGTGTGGGGCCTCATTCTTGTAGGCACCTCCATTTTTTTACAAGTGTATCTCTTGGAGGGCCCTTCATCTAGCTTTAAGGAAGCACAAAAAAATCTTAACACATTCTTATCATATGGCACAAGTTTGTTGCCACCACTCAGATTCTCAGGACTTTCTCTCTCTGTCCGTTCCCTCAACCTCCTGCTTATATTGAGTGAAGGGTGGGGTTGTAGGACCCAGTATTTTTAAGCTAACTCTAATTAACCCTCACAGGTGAGGGGCCCCAATATGGGATTCTTTGTCTTCAGCGTTAAACTCCAGATGTCAACTCCAAGGTAACTGAAAAGTGCCATTCAACATGTTTTACATTCTTTTATAAGACACTTCTTCAGGATCAAAACAGTAGTCATGATTTAAATGTTCAAAGACAACTGGCATTATCATCTCATTGTGATAGGGAGAGTTATGACTTTGGTGCATAGAATTGTTCACACTTATGAAAATGTATAGATTGAAGTCTCATAGAAAGAGAAACTTCTACACTTCATTAGTCAATGGGGCACTACTGTTATGTCAGCCAGTGGGCATTTTGCAGGGGTTAGAGATCGGTGGGGAGGGATAAAGTGAAGTCATATTGTTCTTGGTTCACCTATTCTCTACACAGTGTGCTGCTCTGCAAATCAAAGCAATAAATGCTGAGGGAATGCAGAGTCAAGTGGCAACCTGAATCCATGTGTGCGGATGAGTAGGACTTTAACGGAGGAAGTGAGTGTGGTTTTTGTTTGATAGAACCTACACTTTTACAAAGGTGACTCAAGTATCACTTAAAAATGGCAAGGAGGGTTAGGGGGACTTCAAGAGGCAGAGATGAGGCTCCCCATTCTTGTTTAAACAGAGCATCTTTGCTTCTACCAGTTTTACATATCAATTTCTATCTACAATTGCATTTTCTGAAAGAACTTACAGGTTAAAAAATGAAAATGACCGGGTTATAGAATAGATAGGCATGAGATACATTGCCAAGGACATATGTACAGATGTCTTAGTTGGATGTTGAGCAGAACCACCATGTTTGGAGATAATGAGATGATGGGATGAGCTGGAGTGGCTGAGTGTGTGTGTGTATGTGTGCGTGTGTGTATGTGTTGGGGAGATAAATGGGTGTGTGTGGGCCGATGGAAATCGATTGAGAAAAAGTTGAATGAAAGACTTAAAGAGTTTTTTTAAAGTATGTTTTATTGATTTTGTTGTTACAGTAGTTTCAACATTTTCCCCTTTGCTCCCCTCTGCCCAGTATCCCCCTTCCCTCCAGCAATCCCACTCCCCTTAGTTCATGTCCATGGGTTGTGCATATAAGTTCTTTGGCTTCACCTTTTCCTATATTATTCTTAACTTCCCCCTGTCTGTTTTGTATTTACCAGTTATGCTTCTTAATCCATGCATCATTTCCCCATTTCTCCCCCTGTTCCTCCCAGCTGATAACCCTCCAAATTATCCCCATACCTATGATTCTGTTCCTATTCTGGTTTGCTTAGTTGGATTTTGTTCAAATCATCGATTTGAATCCCAGTTTACTTCCCTTCACCATTGGTTTTGTGTGGATTTTCCTTTGTTTCATTTAGCATAGCCTTCACTTCTTCCCTTATGTGTTTGCCATACTTAAGCATACCTGTCAAGCCTGTGAGCATCTTTATCACCAGTGTTTTGAACTCTGTATCTGTTAGGTTGGCTATTTCCTCGTCGCTTATTTCTCTCACTGGAACCTTGATCTGTTCCCTCTTTTGGACCATACTTCTCTGTCTTCTCATCTTGACAGGCTCCTGTGTTTATTTGCCTCTGTGTCTCAGGTAGAGCTGTCGCTCCTATTACATTGTAAGGGGCGGAGCCTTAGGTTTTCTCATCAGTAGAGGGTGACCTGTTTCATCATGTTGTGGTGCTGTATGTGCGGGAGTGGTCTGAAAGGGAACAATGTCGCTTGCTCAGCACTTGCCCCTTTTCCAGGCACTTCTCCCACTTTGTATGGGACTGGTGCCTCTCTAGTTGTTGCCCTAGCTGTCGTTACCAGAGTGGGTGGGTCTTCAGACATTCTAGGACCATGGGGGTCCTTTAAATAAGCAGACTCTGCTTAAAGACTGGCTGTTCCTTCCTCTGCCCCAGTCCCCACTGGTTTGCACAGTCAGAAGCAATGAGACTTTATTTTCCCCAGTGCTGGAACTGTGAGCTGTGTGGTCTGGTCTGGTGCTTGGAGTCCTTCCCAGTTGTCCCTTCTGACTTTTTAAAATGTGTGACTGTGCTTTCTGGCAGCCTGCCGCTGCCACCACACTGCATCCTCTATGCCCTGGCTCTGCCCCTCCTACCTGTCTGGATAAGTATTTCTTCTTATATTTTTGTTTTTTGGACTTCCATGCAGCTCTATTTTCTGGAACTTCTGGTTGTCTCTAGTTTTGAGGTAGTTGTATTTTTTCTTAGTTGTGGAGGGAGACGCAGAATGTCTGCCTAAGCTTCTATCTTGGCTCGAAGTCTCTGAGACTTAAAGAGTTTGATTTGAAAACTTGTGCCACTATAGAGTTTTGATCAAAATATGTCAAAAGTAATGTTTAATGAATATTACTCTAGCTGTGTATGATATATGTGTGCCTGAATGTACATGTGTGAATGTGTGTATGTATCTGTGCATGCACACAGGTCCAAGTGGAGACTCAATCTATAATCTCCCCATTCAAGCAGATTTTGATGGTAAAAATCAGGAAACGGAATTAGTAGTTCACCTTTCTCTTGAATATAGTCCCTTACCAAGGTGAATCCCCAAAGCTGCCTGTTTCCTGGGGAATGTCCTTTAGAACATGATCTCTCACACTCTGGAACTCAACTGTGTTGGAGACAAGGGCTCATTCTCTCTGCTGGAGTGGCAGCCCCCATCTTCTGACTTCACCCCTGAGAAATAGGGCTACCTCATAAAAACAGGAAGTCTTTTCAAGCTTTAGGCAGAATTAGCTGCTTAAAGTAATCTCGATGCTGCCAAATGTTCAGAAAAGCCTTGACAGTGTTTAGAAGAAACCTCGCTGAATCCCTCAAGTAATGAGTTGAGAACCGCAGGATGCTGCAAGTTTCACCACGGGGAGTCTTCTGACACTTTTTAGCAGATGGCAATGTGCTTTTATATACAATGCTTCTCTAAATTAAAGATGATTTTTCAAAAACAATTCTCTGAGAGAGACAGAGAGAAAAGCAACAAACTCACACATACTCAGCTGTAGACAGCTTCGTATTTACATAAGCCATGAAGAAATTTAAAGTCATGGTACAATGTTGTGTTTCTTAGAAGTCTTATGAACATTAAATACTATGGAAAATTAAGCTCATTTTTGAGATACTACTGAGCTGAGAATTCTATAAGGCCTAGAGATCTGGTAAGTTAGTAACTTTAACAATAGGTGCAAAGGCTCAAAGTAGAGCCTAGTGTGTGGTTCCCAAGAGCTGACTGACAACTAATTCTTATAATGGTTAATTCTTTCAACAATTAGTCATTTTACACAAAATGTTGACATTTTTAAAATAGTTCCACTGAGTCAACCAGATTAACTGGCGTTTGCCTTTCACAGACTCAGTGTGGCCTTTTCTATTTAGGTATTTTCTTGTTTTTATTTTTATTTTTTGAGAGCTCACAGTTCTACAAAGAAATACATGTCATTGCCCTCTGGAAGGTGTTCAGTCCCATCACTTGATCACTGGGGTTCTTTGGTCCCTCAGTGGTGTTTTGAAACATGGCACCTTTTTTCCATTTGCCTCACTGGGTTAATTTGAGGAGATCATGGCTTTCAAGGGCCAAACATAAACTTCTAGCTCAAAATCTCCAAAATTCATCTGTTTAATACATGTAATTAATGTAAAGCACTGTCCTAGGACCTCTGGAAAAGACAAAGGTGCAGAACACCTGATTCCCAGTCTAGGTGAATTAAGAATCTAGTGCTTAAGGTGAATATAGAGCTACATATAGAATTTAGGAAGAAGGTGGTAGGTGCTTTGTTATAATAGTAATAGCTAGCATTTATTACATATCCTGTATAGACCAGACACTGGACTGCATGCTTTAAATGCATTATCTCATTTGATTAGATCAACAAGACTATGAAATCAATACTATTTCCCTTGCTTTATAGAAGAAGGAACCAGGATTTAAAGAGATTAGGAATTTTCCAGGTGTCACACAGTCAGAGGTAAAACTAAAACTTATGTTCAGATCTTTGTGTCTTAGAAGCCTCTGCTCATAATCACTACACTTTTTTCCAATGGCTCTTTATAGGTGTACCTGCTATCAATATTTAATGGAGGCAGCAAATACTTCATACCTGAGAGAAGATGGGAGATTAAGAAGGGGCATTTGGTCTGGGTTCTGAGAGATTGGTACAATGGGAGTAGGAGGGAAGGGAAATCTAGAAAGAAAGAGTGAAAGCAAAGGCATGGGGTCAGGAATTTTTATGGTCTTATATGGGAAATCAGGATAAGGGTATCTCTGAAAGAATGCTTCATTCATCTTCTAATTCATGTGATTGCAGCAGCCTGAACTGTTAGGGAATCATCCATCATATAAAACCTCTCAGTTGCGCTGTGTGTGTGTGTGTGTGTGTGTGCGCGCGCGCGCGCACGCGCGAGCGCGCGCACTCTCTCTGGATGGCTAATGCATTTGCCTGGAGAAGAACAGAAGTAGGGTTCACTTTCATTTTCATGTGGTTTAGAATACTCTGCCATCAATGCATATGCAATTGGTTAAAATTTCCCAGGGAATGAAGTCAAGCCCACCAAAGAAAGAAGCAACAAACAAAGTCTAAACATTAGCTTCCCTTTGGACTCATCAACACATCAAATGTATGTTTTACATTAGTCTGCTCTGCCATAAAGTCTTTTACATTAGCATGTATGACTCAATATCCTGTTTTCCTTGGCATAGTTTGCCATTATAATTAGGGTATGCTATTGCATACTTGGTTGTCAATGTAAAAATATTATTTTCAAATGTAGAAGAGGATGGACAATTGGCAGCTTTTTCATTCAACATATCTTCAAAATGCAGAATGAACATGCCTTGAAAAAGAATCAAGTTAGACTTTAAAACAGCATTCCCTGGTTAAAGCTTATCATCTCTGATCCTCTGACTTTTCTCTGCTTCATGTACCTTCAGAGTTTTCTCCAACGGTCATACAGGTCAGAATCAGAGATTATAAGATTCTGTTTCCCATAAAGGTAAGGAGTCAAATTATGAAAATTAAACAGACCCAAAGAAAACAGCTGGTCTTCTACCCTGGAAATATCACAGGGCTTAGGTAGACTTTAAGAATTACAGTTTTTAAATGTACTTAGACTTCTTTTAAAATGTGGGTGACTGGGACTTCCTTAAGCTAATTTTACTCCAAATGCCTCTATTCAGCCAGCACCTCTGACAAGTCAGGAGTTTGGGAGCTCTCGCCCTGTGCTGGAGGACTTCACAAACATGGTTGCACTCTACTTTTCATTCTGTTACATGTAAATGTGACATCATTTTGTCCCTGAGGTTGGTACTCTATGCCTTCTTTAATTTAACCTAACAGAAGAAAAGTTATTTTTCATTGTATGTAAAAAAGAAAGAAAGAAAAGAAGGCCAAACAAAAGCAGAGAGCATAGTAGGATCTCCCATTGTCCTTGAATGCAAGGTGAAGCTACTGTGGATAGTGGGAAGGTCTCTCAGCTAAAGGTGAATCAAAAGCAGTGCCTGATATCTGGGTGTGCAAATGATGCAGCATGCCCTGTATTGTGATGCTGATGTAATAGGAATTGAGAGGTTATTCTGAGAGTCAAGGTTATCAAAAAGAAAGCTCATTGGATAAGTAGATTCACAGGTGTCTTCTTGCTGGTGAATTCTAAACAGAATAATTTGCAGTGTTTAGAGGGGCATTGGACATGTCCACAGAAAAGTCAATGGAAGCTGAGAGCATCAACTAAAGAATGGTCCAGACGAGATGGGGATACCTTGCTTCTCATCCAGCACAAGTACACCCTTGTCATTACATGAAGAGAGCCTCTGTATGTCATAGGAAAATTGGTTTCCTCATTCCTCCTCAACAATCTTTAACACAGAAGACAAACTACAAAAGAGCAAGATGGAGTCTACATGAGGTTTTCATGAGGAGGTAAACAGCCAGATGGTTGAATTAGGGGCAATTAGCAGGAGGCAGATGAATGTAAATGTCTTCTATTGCATGGGGTAAAAAGTTCAAGAACATGTGTTTGATTGGTAAAGGTTAGGGATTTCTTTCAAAACACCCCACTGAAATGCAACTTTTGTGAGAGTTGAATCATAGGGGTGAGAAGTTGCATCCATGCTTTGGGCTCCTCATGCAGAAAGTCAGTGATGATGCAACCTCCACCTCTCAGCACTTTACCTGGGGGAAGTTTTTCTGAGGGAGCCAATGAGAACTTGGGTTTTAGACCACATCTTGGAGATTTTTGGACCGAGCTTACTTTGTAGAGGAAGAACACAGAAAGGTCTAGTCTATATGTCCAAAGGAAAAACATATTTAGCCTCATGTTCAACTTCAAATGCGAAGTCTTTTCATTAGAGTAATTTAACATTTTCATAAGCCTTTCAATGATAAATTTCATTAATGCATTGGAAATGCCAGCTATTAAGAATAGTCCATGACTATGAGAGGTATTTAAAAAGGTGGGTTGGATTACTATCCCCTGCCATCTCCTCTAGCTCAGCAAAAATGAGTGAATAGCAGTAAATGTCCTCATTCCACTGCGTTCAGCCTGAGCCTTAGGGCAAACCAGGGTTTGCAGCCATTTACCACAATAACAGCAAGACAATTTAGCAGTAATGGATAAGTAGGGAGCAAATTAAGCCGTTTGCTGAGATACAAAAATGAAGCCAGAAAATATTTAGCCTCATGTTAGGCTTCAAATTCATAGTCAATTCATTAGTGTAATTTAGTCCTTGCATAAGCCTTTGAGTGATAAATTCTACTAATACATTTGAAATGCCAGCTGTAAGAATAACTCATTGAATGTTGAGTAAAATTAAAAGATGGGCAAGAATAAATCCTTCATTTTCATCTCATATAAGAAGATTTATGAAGGCCTTTGAGAAGAAGCATCTGTCTGCTAGTTGTAAATTGAGAGTATTAAGGGAAAACATTGGAATATTTTGGTTACATTAGTGGGAGGAATGTATTAACTCAAATGCTTTGAGATCTTTCCTTTGGGGGCTGAAGATTACTCTTGATGAAGAACATGTGAACTTTTAGAATTCTTCTCTTTTTTGGGAACAAAGGCCACAACACAAACAATATTAAACTGCTGGTGTTTTGGGGAGTGGTTTCTAAGAAACACAATTATGTGTGGAATATTTGTAACTTTTTTCATATAAATATGGTTTTCTCAGTGAACTTAGAACAGGGATGGGGATTTTAACCAAATAGGACTTGACTTTTTTAGTAAAAAAAAAAATCAATCCACTTTATCAGTTAGTTTAGTTTCTCTGGCTGGTGTCTTAAAATTAGATACCATCATAATAAAATATAAATTGTTCAAAAACAAAAAGGAAGAAAATTTTCTTAAGCAACTATCACATACAAGGTGATTTATATAAATTAGCTCAGTTTCTCTCCAATAAATTGGTGAAGCATGCATTCGCAATATACAGAAGAGCAAACCACAGTTTCAAAGGAATAAAGTAACTTCCCCAAGGACAGCAGCTAATCAATAGTAAAACTGGGATGGAAACCAGGCAAACCTCAGTCCATTGAATCAGACTCAGGTAGAGGCTAATTGGCAAGGATGAGCCTGGGATATTAAAAACTGACTCACGGTAACAGGCTTCTGGAGTAATCAACCCTCTGCTCCTCTGGTCTTTTTCTCTTTGTCAAGATGCTAGTTCTGGCCACAGTAGTGTTTTTAACTCTTCCTATTTGGTATTGTCATTTCTGGCTAGAGACCTTTGGACTGACCCCTGTCTACACTCAAATTGGCTTTAGGTTTGCAGGAAAGATGTGGCTATGCTGCCCAGTCTCACCCTTAGGTGCAGATGAATGGACCCTGACTTGTAGGTTCCTGCCTTAGAAGGCACTATTACGGCCATCTTCTAGTCTTGTCCCTAAATCTCGGAATTGCCAGGTTTAGCCACTAAAAATATAAGATACCCAGTTAAGTTCTAATTTCAGATAAACAACAAACAATCTTTTAGTATAATTACATCTGATATAATTATAGTAAAATATTATTCATTAAACAACATTTAAATTTATTAAATTATTTTTTAATTAAAATTTATCTGAGTGTCCTATATCTTTTCTGGTAAGCCTGCTCCCCATGAGCCTGACATGTGGAGCTATGCGATAAAGAATTAATCTTACCCAGAGAAATCTTTGACCTTTGGCCTGATATCCTGAGAGGTAATCTCTAGAAAGAGGGTTGTTGTTTATCTGGGGGCCTTTGACCACACTGGACAGTCTAATGTTGTGATTTATGAAGAGAAATTTGGGTCACATTTTATCTGTTCTACTTCCAAATAGGATGGAGACTAAAGATATCAGCTCAGTTTCTGGGAAGTCGGCCCTCATTGCTATGGGACCCCAGTAAAAACTCCGGATACCCAGACTTGGAGGAGTTCCCCTGGTTGGTAATACTCTGCACATTATCGCATATTGGTAGTGAGATGAACTAGTACTGCTCATGACTCCCCTAGGAGAGGACAACTGGAAGTTTTGCATTTGGAGCCCTCCTGGACTGTACCCCATGCCTCTCTTTCCTTGGCTGATTTTAATATGTATCCTTTCCCCATAATAAACCAAAACCATGAGTCTTAATAGATTTCAGTGAGTTCTGTGAGTCCCTCTAAATTATCAAAACTGGGGGAGGTCTTGGGAACCCATGAACTGAAGTTAATGTTAGAAGTAAAGTCAGTCTTCTGGGCTGTTCTCTCTCTAAATTCTCAGGGTCAAGGAGGTATTTCTACCTAACCCCTCTTCAAGAGTCTAGAGCCTAAACCATTCTCCAAGTACTGGGATTCCAGGATTCCCTGCCCAAGGGGCCCTGAGCACGCTTCCAGGGCTTGTGGGAGCCTCTTCCCTACATCTGGTCAAGGGTGGACTGTGGCACTGATGCAGCACTCTCAACCTAGAGGGTGGCTAAGTGGTGACTGTTAGGGCCAAGGAGGTGGTTTTATGTGCAGCCTTATGTGTACAGACACATATACGTGAAGATTCTTTCTTTAAAGGCCTGAGTTGGAGTGAGAAGAGAAAGGGGAGACCACAGGGGCTTCCATTTGTATTTTACCCATGGCTGAGTAAGTGTCAGGGGCTGAGGTGGGCCTCTTTCTGCCCTGCCTTGCCTTATCATGCAATTTAGGACTTACTTCCACCTTCAGCTTCTTTTCTCCAAGTTGGCATCACAATACCTAGAGACTTCCCCATGCTATATGGCTCAGGTAGGACCATGAACGTTAGGATATACTCTTTTGAACAAATAATAACCTCAGTATTATCTCTAGCCCTGACTTGGGGATATCAAATTAATCCATATGGAATGTCCTGGATTCTAAGAACCATCCATCATGAAATCTACCTCTGAATTAACAGCAAGTTTTGATGGCAGTTTAAAAATATAATACCAAAGTTAGTGCTTTTATTAACTACAAGCTGCATTTTGTTTTTAGAACACTTAAACTTTTTAAAAAACATTTTAAAGTTGGGGAAACATGCCACACATATTATTACCATACCTCTATGTCACTTGAGTTTCAAAAGCTTTCTGTACCTTCTATCACATTTGATCCTCATGCTGATTCTTGCAGTGGTGGCCAGGGCATCATGACATGCCCATCTTAACCCATTGGCACCAGGGATTGCTCTCTTCTTTCTCTCCCATTTACCCAGTTACTAAGACCCACCTGTGACCTGAGAGATCCCACCATGCACAATGTTTGGACCTGCACTTCTCCCCATCTTTGTTTTGGTGTTTGTCAGGGAAGTGACATTGGTGGGGTCTACCATGTGACTGGGATGGATTTAGGTCTGGGGCCAGGAGAAAGGAAAGAACTAGCTATTACCACAAGGACAGAGCTCTGATCCCATGCTTTCTTCTAAAAGATTTCTCGGGTGAAAGAAAAACAGCAGGTTAGAAAGGAAGAGCCAAGAGTCTCCGCCAGGCCGGAGGGAAAAGGTCAGGCTGTGGCCTGGGAAAGAATGGGTGTAATGCAGTTCTGGACAAGCCACTGTACTCTCTGGCTCTCAGCAATTGCCTCATCTGTGGGGTAGAACTAAGGATTCCTGCATTGTGGTGTTGCTGGGCTATTAAATGAGACAATGCTGGGCCCACTATGTAACACAGGAGCTCATTACTTTTACCCGTTATAATAAATTTGAGCTTCATGTGGTTCCCAGCATAGTAGACACTCAATAAGACAATGGCAGCTCTAATTATGATTACTGCCAACTCTTCCTTGGAGGTAGCTCTAAGGCAGAGGCCTTCTCAGTGCCCCTTAGAGGACAGAGAAAATGCGAAGAGCAGTGAGTCAGAGGCGGTGCTACGACAGAGCAGTTCAGCATAAATGGAGCCAGGTTTCCTTCTAAGTAAAAGAGATGAAGTTGCAGACATTTCTGGCTATGCCTCGCACAGGTGGAGTTGAAACCTAGGGAGTGTGCAAGGCCAGCTCCATTTACAAACCCATGATTAGAAAAGACGGAGCTCATAGGGGACTTGTTGAGGTTGTTATTGTGGTAGAAATAGGAGCTCTTATAAAGCCATGGAAGATGACACAGAGACTGAGGGGAGGGAGAGGCAGGCCCTGCCTGTGGTCTGAGAGGGAAGGTTATGATTTGAAATCATGAAGAGTGGAGACAAAAGAGAGGCCAGCAGGAAAAGTCCCTGGAAGCAAATGAGAACGGACAGGGGTGACCTGGAAGCTGCCCTTGCTTGAGGTCTCTTGAGATGGACTTGGGCTAGAGGCTCCCAAGGTTCTCAAGAGTCGCTAAACAGAGCAAGAATGATGGGAAGAGCAGGGATTAGGGGGAATCTGGAGAGTCTTGCTGCCATCAACATTCCTCCTGTCCTGGGAAGAGAAATGACATGAACATCCCAAATAGAATCTGTGAATTATTTCTCCCAAACCACCAGCGATAAGCCATCCTGGCTGGCTTCTAGGCACTTTCCATGAAGGAAGCCTGGGAATTGGTAATGCTGTTTCTGGGGGAAAAATGTTTTCTGACTCCCATTTTCTCATTTTCCCACTGATCAAGAAATGAATTTCTGAATTGGTAGTAACAAAGCGGTCCTGGTGATGTAAAGTACAGCATGAGGAACACATTCTAGTAACTATGTATGGTGTCAGACGGGTACAAGATTTATCGGGACGATCACTTAATAGGCTACGCGAGTGTTGAAACACTGGGGTGTACACCTGAAACTAATATAATATTAGAATAAAAAAAAAAAATGAATTTCTGGAATGCACACCTTGCCCAGAAAGGTGAGGAATAATGCTGCCAACCTGAGTAGAAAAAGATGACTGGCATTTGCTATTTTGTTTCAGGTACAAACCCAATTGAGTCCTTAGAACCAGATCAAAGAGGCTCCACATGAGCACTGTGCAGAGAGGCAGCTGACCTGGAACATGCAGCGGCCCTGGGAATACTCCCAAGGCTTTCAGTTGGACAAACCGTGAAGCACATCTACTCCAACAGTCTCACCTCCATGTCTTCCTTATTCATGTCCCCTCTCTTCCCTGAACCCAGAGAAACAGTGGGAATATCCATCCCCTGTTTCCAGAAAAGACTTACCTCTGAACTCCCATAGGAAATTGGAGTCCATATTCTAGGGTCTAATTTATTTTATTCTTCTATGAATATGTATTTATGTTTCATTTAGCTAAATATTATTTTTCAAATGATATTGTCAGGACTTTCTTAAGGACAAGGACTGTCTCATGCTTTTGCACCTCACAGAACACTGCAATCCTGAGCATGGATGGAACTGGGGAGTATTATGCTAAGTGAAATAAGACAAAGGCAAAAGACAAATACCATATGATGTCATCTAATACAGGAGCCTAATGAACAAAACAAACAAATGAGCAAAATAAAACTGGAAGAACAGAAACAAGGAACAGACTGACAGTGACCAGAGGGGAGTAGGGAGGGGAAGAGGTGGGAAAGAAGGGGAAGGGTCTAGTCAAGGAATTAATATAAATGACCCATGGACATGGACAACAGGGTGGGGATTGCCTGTGGGAGAGGGGTGGGCACAGCAGGGGAGAGCAATGGGGGAAATGGGACAACTCTAATAGAATAATAAATTTAAAAAATAAAATAAAATAAAATAAACTGTCCTTGCAGCAACATGGTTTGCTCACATGTTTACAGAGAACAAGGAGTCACCTGGTTCATCTTTAACCTCAACCATGGCCATCATCACTGTACACAACCCTACTGTCACCACCCTGAATCACCACTGCAACTAGAAATTGTGTACAATAGTTCAGAGCTTACTAAATGTTTTCACATGCAGTATTTTATTTTATTTTTACAATCACCCATAAGGTAGATATTTATCATCCCATTTCACAGGTGATAAAATGGAGGATTAAAAGGATCAGGTGACTTTCCCATGTGGCAGAACTTCAAGTTAAAATCTTTTAGGTGCTTAATAAATACCCATCTCCATATATCTGTGAGCATGAAATGATGAGAATGTTTTCAAACGGACACTTTAAAGTGATGTTCTAATTATATAATAAACCTCTCCACATTTTAGTGGCATAAAACACTACTATATTCTTATGTTACCAGATCTATTGGTCAGGAATTTGGACAAAATGCAGCAAAAACGTCTTGTCTGTGCCGTGTTGTCTGGGCCTCACTTGGGCCTTTTCCACATGGCCTGTCCTGGGGCTGGGAAGTCAAGGTGATTCTTTCACTGGCATGTGTCTGGCACCCATGCAAGGACGGCTAGCACAGCTGTGAGTGGTCTTTCTCCCTCACTCCCTGTGTGATCTTTCCATGCTGGGCTTTGTCAGAGTGTAGAGAATTTAGGGTAGTCAAATTTCTTACATGGTGGCTGCCTGTGGCCAGTGGTCTAAGCCACGCAGATGGAGCTATATGACATCTCATGACCTAGACTCAGAAGTCATACAGTCACTTCTATCACAGTCTCTTGGTTACACATGGACAGACTAGCAGATGTGGGCATGGACTAACCAAAGGTATGATGAATAGGGGTGATATGGTTCATCAAGGAGATATTTTTGAAAGTTAGCTAGACATTTATTTTAATTAAAATATTATTGCAAATCATATATGTCTAGGCAGTCCTTTTGTCTGTTCAGTCTTTCCAGAAAAGAATGAAGAATGCCAAAAAAACAGACCTTTTAGGCAACTGTTTTAACTCAGAAAGTCTGTTGTTTAGACCTGCAATTGCCACTTTTCATCACTAGGCGGTAGGCTTGAATAAATAAGGCCAAAACAAAACAAAACAAACAAACAAAAACCCAACTACTTAAATTGGTCCTGAAAGCCACAGAAATTGCAGAAGAGACTGAGTGACGTAGCAAAAGGAAGCAATGGCTTCCTTCCAAGTGGCTAAGTTTTTTTTCTTTTTAAAATAAATTATTTCTATATTAAATTATAAAAGCAACACAGTAAAAATAAACTATTTGAGTTTCTTTCCTTCAAAGTTTATGTTTGACATTTTAAAGTATACTGTGGTATCTAGGGCAATCTTTTTTTTTTTTTTTTTCCAAATTAAAATGAGTTTTGAAGAGGTAAGAAATCCTAGTAGAAATAATGACTTTCAGTTTGTTACAATCAATATTTATTGAGCAGCTAGTAAATGTTAGGCACAGTGCCAGGTAGCAGATATATCAGGAAACAAGTCAGACATGGTCTCTACCATCACTGAGCTTATAATCTAGTGAAGAGAATGAAACAAGCAATTAAAATAGAGTATCACACATTTTATAACTGGACAAGTACAGGAGATATCAGAATACAAAGAATGGATCTGTAGCCCAGGCTCAGTTAGTGTCAGAAAATATATATAAATCTTTACTTAAAAAATTATGGTAGATATACATGATACAAAATGTAGCATTTTAACAATTTTAAGTGGCATTAAGTACATTTCCAGAGCTTTTTCATTGTCCCAAACAGAAACTTTGCGCTCATTAAATAATAGCTCGTCTCTCCTCCCTCCTCCCAGTTCCTGGCAATTTCTATTCTACCTCCTGTCTCTATGAATTTCCCATTATAGGTACCTCATATAAGTAGGGTCATAGAACATTTGCCCTTTATGTCAGACTTATTTCACTTAGCAGAATATGTGCAGCATCCATCAGAATTTCCTTTCTTTTTATGACTGAATAATATTCCTCTGTGTATGTACGTGTATCACATTTTGTTTATGCATTTATCCATTCATCCGTTAATAGATACATACTGACATTTAGGTTATTTCCACATTTTGGCTATTGTGAATAATACTGCTGTGAGCAGCA
Source organism: Furipterus horrens (assembly GCF_987537825.1). Lineage (NCBI taxonomy): Eukaryota > Metazoa > Chordata > Mammalia > Chiroptera > Furipteridae > Furipterus > Furipterus horrens. The sequence continues at coordinate 167,408,875 of NW_028327174.1, read as the reverse complement.
GAATAGGTGTCTGAGTCCTTGCTTACAACTCCTTTGAGTGTATATCTAGAAATGGAATTGCTGGGTTATACGGTAATTTCATGTTAAGCTTTTGAAGGACTTGACATACTGTTTTTCATAACGACTGTATCATTTTACACTCCCACCTGCAATGCACAAGGGTTACAATTTTTCTCATCCTGGCCAACTCTTGTTCTTTCCATTTTTAGATAACTGCCATCTTAAAGGATGTGAAGAGTCCTCTCATCGTACTTTCTGATTTGCATTTCCTTAATGGCCTGTGATGTTGAACATGCTGTCATATGTTTATCGGCTATTTGTTTATCTTCCGTGGAGAACGTTTCTTCAAGTCCTTTGCACATGTTTTAATTGGCTTGCTTGTTTTTGTAGTTCTTTATATATTCTGATATTAATTCCTTATCATTTGAAAAGTTTGCAGCTTAATTTTGAGAAGTCAGTTATGGAGCTGATCTTGCCGACTGCATCTAGACCAAGTGAACTGCCTTACTTCCAAAGGTAAATTCGACATTTTTAGACTTTTAAAACTGACTCAAAAGTGGCTTCTATGATTTTAAGAAAATTAATGTATTTAAATGACACTTTTTGTTTGGATTCACTAATATTTTTTTAAAGCAAACATGAGCCACTCTGTGTGACAATTACATTCTTACCAGAATTCATTGTCTTTAACTTGCTGTTAATTACTTCATTCATAGCAAACCTGGAGACTACCTTTAAACAAACTAGTGACTTTTAAAACTGGTCAATTTTGACCTTTCATTCTATTATTGTTTGACTCTTTTATGTTACATTTCTGTAAATGAGTAAAGATGACTTTATTTTGTCCCTACCAAACTCTCTCTGGATGGGGCCAAATTCTTCTTAACCTTTCTAAAATGAATTATAAAGTCAAACATTTCCATAATTCACTCCCCTTGAAAATGTCTTCCAAAGAGATCTTTAGCAGAATTTCATAAGTGTAGACTTCCAAAAAAAAAAAAAAAAAAAAAAAAAAAAAACCTAGGGAATTTGATCAAGAAATTTTTCTTCACTTTGCATTTAATAAGGTATCTTTCAATCTGTTGTTCAAAAAGAAATGATAAGAAAAGTCATGGGTCCTAGAAGCACCCTTCTTAACTTCTTAGGGGGCCAAGTTCCATTGAAGAGAAGACAAAGATCTAAAGCTACCTCTTTCACAGGAGCACCAAACCAGGCCAGATGACACAAAAAGCAAAGTGAGGGATATATTTCTAAAGACTTGCTAAGCTTTTGGTTAAAGAACATAGTCTCTTTTGCATGGTATAGGATTGTGTGAAAACTGATTACAATACAGAATTCTCTAATACTTCCTTCTATTTTTAACAATGCTGCAGGGCCTGACTCTGGGGGGAGCAGAGTAAGAAAAATGCATAGTTGCCCTAAATGTATCTCCCTCAGCAGGGCCCCCAGGGTGCTGGGTAATAAACAGCTCCTCACTTGCAGATCAGCTGCATTTGCTCAGGGCTCTTCCAAGGAGTTCACCCACCTCACATTAGTCAGCAGGTTCCTATGAGGAAAACCTTCACTTTGCCTCACTGACGGATTTCAACCTTATAAAACACACCAGATCCCCCATTCTCAGTAGGACATTTAATTAATCCCCACTGATTCACCAAGCAAAGCAGCCAATAAGATTTTTTTTTTTTTTTTTTTTTTTTTTTGGTCTTTTCACTGTGGCCCTAGGATATCGACCCACTTCTGGGTATTTTGAAAAATTTTATCCCAGTTTCACTCTAAATTTTCAGAGTAGAGAGAGTATAGAATTAAATTTCTTCAGGTCACCAAGCAGCACTGTTTGACCATCTATGTGGTGCAAATTGAGCAGCTGCCTGTTGGAGAGACTGGGGAGAATTAGAGAAGGGTGGGGATGCTTTGTGGAGAGGAGTGTATGCAGAGAGCAGTGTGTGCACATCACTCAGGACTGTTCCGGAAAGGAAGCCATGGAAGCGCTCCTGTGATCCTGAGGTTCCAGCACCTCTCGGCATGCTCCCTGAAAGATGTCTTTCCTTATAAGAAGGCTCTATTTTTTTAAAGTATATTTTATTGATTATGTTGTTACAGTAGTCCCAATTTTTTCCCCCTTTGCTCCCCTCTGCCCAGTACCTCCTTTCCCCCCAGAAATCCCACCCCCTTACTTCATGCCCATGGGTTGTGCATATAAGTTCTTTGACTTCACTCTTTCCTATATTATTCTTAACTTCCCCCTGTCTAAGAAGGCTCTATTTGAATATGGTTTATATCATGGACTGGCTTCCAAAGGAAGCACAGGGAAATATCGATGCATGTGTTGATGCTGATCGTAAACTTCATTTTACCTGGCCTTTGAGCAGTTACTCAGAGTAATACCTGCTTTCTACTGTTGAGGGAAAAATATACCTCTAAAACTTTTAACAATATTGTATAAGATTTAAGCACCTAGTTGGACCAAACTTTGAAATAGGCTTTCTCTCCCTAACTATCTGCGTTTTTTGTTTTCCAAAATTACATACAGTAGAAATTTATTAACTGTTCTGTGCTAGGAGATTTTCTGAATTGCCTCAGTTAATATAAGCAATTACTTTGTGAACTGGCTATTACCAGCCCTTCTATAGCACCTAATGCAGTTACTGGCACATAATAGGTTCTCAATAAATAGGTGGTAAAAAAAACAACAGCAACAACAACACTAAAAGCATATAATGAGTGAGTTTACCAATGGGCTTAACTAGTGTTAGGTGACTTGGTCATAATCACAGGACTAGTAATCTGGACAGCTGGTATATAGGGGTGGGGGTATTGCAGACTTGATTTAAACCCGTTTTCCCATTCAAACATTTAAAATTATTTTGGTATATATCAGTGGCTGCCAACCATTGTAAACAGGTGGGACTAATCTCACAGGTTGTATTTATTGATGAAGTTAAGTACTAAGAAGACGTTCTGCCATATTTCCACAGTTCCTTAGCAAGTGGGTACAAGGCAGTCATACAACCATTTCTTGGATGCTTTTTGTAATCCCCACTCCTTATCCTGTTCAATAGTCTGGTAAGCAGCCTGCTTGTAGGATGCACCTCCAAGTCAGGTGTAGCAAATATGCTGGCAGCAGGATTAGTAATCTAGTTGGATCAAGGAACAGAATCCTCTATTACACATATAGGGGAACACAAGACTATAGAAGTTTCAGACCATGGACCTGCCCCCAAGGAATGAAGCTAATGTCTGCAGCTTCCTGTTCTTCACTCATGAGTGGGCACAGATGCCTGGATGGACCTTCAAGCCAACCTCTCCTCAACCATTTAGAGTGTGGTAAACGCAGTACCCAGTTATTTCCATAACAGCTGCCCTTCTTTCCCCAGGTATATCTTTCTTCCAGGAACTGCTGAAGTCTTTGAGCTAAAGCTACTTCAGGATATGGCCACCCCTGGAAATAGGCCCAAATAAAGACACTGGACCTCTGTCTGGGAGCCTCCAAGGGATGCACTTTCCTCTGACACTACTGCTGCAAAGTGACTATTCCTTGGACTAGAGCTTTGTTAACCATCATCTACTTTGTTATCCCTGCATCACCCAAGACATAGGAGTGATCCAGGAATATAAGAAACTACCAGAGTCTCTAAGCTCTTCCTCTTCCTCACTTGACATATGTCTCTAGAGAACTGGCCCTGCCAGAGAAACCATGAGGGCAAACCACTTCTTATCTATTTTTCTCTGTTCAAGATTGACATGATTTTTACTCGCTGTGCAAGGAATACCATCCTCAAAGTGAGACCTAGCTCAGAGTTATGTGGCAGCTTTTTTCTCAACTCTAGTTCTCTAACCTTGAACCAGTGTGAGAGAGACTCTGGGTCCCTCGGAGTGGATGAAGAAACTACTCAGACACTCTCCATCTGAGGAAGGAAGAGATGGGGTTTTCTCTAGTGGAAAATCACCCCCGTTTCTTTATTAGCCAGGGTTTTTATCTACTTTCCACATGTGGAAATACTTAAGGAAAATATGCAGCCCTTCCAAAAATGGTAGGGAGTGAAAGGGAAATGAAGATCAATACAGGGTTGAAACATCCAGGTATTTTACACAAGGTCAAAAGCACTTCCTCTTACTTAATCATTCTGTTCTTAACATTTTACTGACAAGGATTTGAGGCTTTACAGAGATAAACAGAGCAGGTTCCCTCTTCCTTAAAAGCCACTTGGTATTTCCATTCTATCTTTAAAATCCCCCAGAAGGTGGTATTCAGAGCAGGCCTGGAAGACAACCCGCCGGCTAAGGGCCCAGCGGGGGGTGGCTCCGCACAGCAGTCAGAGTCTTTTAAACCAAGCCTGTCTGCTTCCCACATCTCCCCATGCCTGTCTGTCCCCCACACCAGTGGAAGGATAACATGCTGGCACTTCCCAATTAAACACGTGGTGTCCTGTGTCTTAAGCATACATTCATTCCAACTATTTTCAGTGCCTACAATCAGCAAGGCACAGTGTACTATGTAGGCCCTGTGACACCATGCTGAAGAAGACCTTCAGAGTTCCTGCTCTCAAGAGACTTATAGTCTGTAAGGATGTTTAATAAAAGTTAAAAAAAAATTCACTTGGTGTTGCAAAGGAAAAGAGGCAGGATGTTAGGACCATAACCACCCCTTAGTCCTTTAAGATCTTTAATTCACTGAGACTCAAAATCTGGGCCCTAAAACTTCCTCGGTCCATACCTTTACTTCTTCTCCCAGAGGCCTAAGGAAGATATGCAAATGACTCCAGGATATATAGTTGTATTATTTAATCCCAGATGGTAGGTAGGATCCATCATAGTCTTTAGCTATCCTAGAAGTAGACTGGGTCTCTGAACTTTTTCAAACTAGTCCACATTATATTTGTGAATGAAAACATAAAAAGGCAAAACACAGAGTGATATGACAATACCAGATAGATAATATATGATGTTTTTATAGGGTTACTGAGAGAAGAATAGTGTGAAGCCATAAATGTGAGGCCAGTTTTGTTATTATCTCTATACCCCCCCTTTTTTTTCAAAATTGAATCTGACGTATAAACTATACAATATCTATTTAACTGAAATGTTCGTTTCTCCATGTTTTGTCCTCCAAAGTGCATGGTGATCAAGTATCTGACGAAAAAGAAAATATAATGGGAAGACTAGGGGCTTTGCAGTTGGGCAAATTCCAGCTTTACCATTTAGTATCTTTGTGTCTCTGTGTATCTTTGAACCTTTGCAATGGGAATGAAAAGAAACGACCTGACCTGTGCCTGCAGCCTGCTAACCATGCAGTGCCTGTTCTTTGCTACCCAGTCATCATAGAGTGTGCTCTTGTGAGCCATCACTTTCTGGTGAGGCTACTTTTTATTTTTCCACTGGGGGAAAAAAACTTGAGTAGACGCATACTGGAAGGTTTCTGAGAACATGAGACTGGTATTTGCCAAGCTGTCCATCTTCTTGAAACAGAGCAGGAAACATAACTTACTGGAGGCCACACTTGCCAACCCATTTCTGAGCTACCCAACTTTTTATGCAGATAAATGCCATGACAGATCAGTTATTAAATATAAAATATACTGTGGCATATAAATCTTTGTTTCCCATTGCCTGCTCCTGGGCTGAGCTGATTCATGAGATGGGTTTGGAAAATCAAATCCTGGAAAAAAGAAGGTGCAGAAGGAAAGCAAATGGGTAATTTGTGAGCTCAAGTATGGGATAAAGCAGAGGAGGCAGTGTGGAGATCCCAGGGCACCTATCTGGAAATGAATAGATTCTTGTCAGGAAGGACGCAGGTGCCTGGAAATCTGAGGAAAGCTGTGAAGGTCTTCTTCGGCAGCTGTCATAGGGCCTAGCTAGTACACTGTGCCTGGCCAATGGTAGGCACTTCAAGTTGTTGGAAAGACTATATCCTTAAGACACAGGGCACCAGCTGTTTCCTTGAGAAGTGCCAGCATGTTCTCCTCTTGCTGGTTCCAGAGTATTCTCGAGTCTGGAGAAGTCAGCACTCTCCATTAACAGCCGCAAAGGCTATGGTGGTGATGTTTCAAAAGTGATTTTGGGGGGGTTGATGTTCACATTAATCATTCCCTTTCTGTTCCAAGTAACAGAAACTGAACTAAAACAAGCTCTTTGGAGGAGGGGTAAGAATAATTTATGGTCCATGTAACTAAAAAGCTCAAGACTAGGTCTAGATGTCCAAACTATGACATCAAGCACCTGTCTTCCACTAGTTTTTGCCTCTTCTTTTTCCTCTGAATTGGTCAATGAGGTACCAAAGGTGGCCAGTGACAGTTCCAGGATTATTTTCCTCTAATTTAGACACACCAGCAGAGACTTACTTCTTCCTGACCTCTTTGGAGATTATTTCAGTTAGTTTTCTCACACTTCAGCTAATCTCTTTGTCCAGACCCAGGCCCAGTGTCCATCCCTGGAGCCAAGAGTGGGTTCAACTCCAGCTGAAGCAGAGGGCCTGAAAATAAGTAGTGGCTGAAGGAAGAGAGAGGTCCTCTTGATGGGGGTGAGGAGAGAGGGCTGAGCAGGCAAAAATAAGAGTTGCTCATCTCAGAGGGATTATTTACCTTTAGCCATATGACAAAATGGAACCAAACTAGGACAATTATACTTCTCCATGATATATGTTCCTTTTCTATTTGAAAGCCTAGATGAAAGTTTAAAGATATCACTCTTTTCCTTCCTCCCTACCTCCCTTCCCTCTCCCTTCCCTCCCTCCCTCCTTTCCTCCCTCCCTTGCTTCCTTCCTTGCTTCCACAGACCATAACTGAACATGTACTGTATTCCAGGCACAGTGTTGAGTGATAGGGATGCAGTTGAATAACGATACTGTTCCTGACCCACAGAGCTCCAGAATTTTACTCAGGTCTAGATCAACTCTGAAAAAGGTAGAGTTAGCTTGACATCCACTGGCCTAAATAGGAGATTTTGACAGTGCTTAGGGAAATTTAGTCAAATGACTAAAAGGAGATTCTTGCATGTATATTCTAGGCTTCAGGCTTCAGGCTTCGTAGGAAATTTTCAGCTTTGTTTGTGTGGAGAATCATTAGCCATAAAACCATAGCTTGCTGAACCCTAACACTTTAGGCTCTAGTGCAAGTTTTGAATCTCAGGGTAATTGAAAGTAGTTTATTCCATATACAAGCTAATAGTAACCATTATTGCTAATTGGTTGCTATGGCCAAAATGTTCCTAAATGCACCCTGTGTAAATAGTACAAGGGAAGCTTTCCTGGAGCTACTTAGACAATCAAAATGCCCCATGACGTTCATTATACAGCACCAAAGAAACATGATAAAAAGCATTCATTCGGCGTATAAGCAATGCAGTCCCATAGTCACTGAGGCAGTCCTTTGAACTGCAGGCATAAGCACAATAATGTTAGGAAAAACTGTCTCTTCTCTTTGCGTTAGTCTTAAGGAGTGCTCAGGAAGGAGGGATGATTTCCTGACTCTATTTTAATTTTATTTTATAATTACTCCTACTGGGACATTTAATGGCTAATTGCATCACCAGCTTTCTTTTCTTCATTTGTATTTGTGCTCGATGTTACTGGAATAATATTTGATACTATCACCAGAGGTGGGAGATGTCCTGGTAGTATGAACAGACAGAATAAGGCAAACTAAATATTTTCTATTTATAAGCCAGCTACTATCTATAAGACAAGAGGGCAAGGCACTTGACCTTGACCTGTAGAAGCCTTTTTTTTTACTGTAAAGTGAGGGGAGAATTCTAGCCAGTGCTGTCCAATAGAACTTTCTGCAATGATGGAAGTGTTCTATGATTGTGCTGACCAGCATGCGGCTTGTGACTAGCTAGTGTGACCGAAACACATTTCCTTTGAATTTTTAACTTTACATGATTTAAATTACTTTAAATTTTAATGGAAATAGCTACATTGGACTGCATAGGAAGCAATCTCTACAATGTCAGACAACTCCCAAATTCTAGGGTTTTAGAACTAGCTTACATGTGAAGATTGTTAACTCTGGGTTTCTCTTTATAAAAGTCCTTTTAAGCATCAAAATCCATTTTGTGTTCTCAAACACTGAAGTTTCTATTCAGCTTTCCGATTCAGTTGAAAGATGAGTAAAGGCACATGTAAACAGAAAAGCTCCCAGGGGAATGAACATCATCTCAACAGGGCTCTTGTCAGTTGAGCGTTCCAGCAGACTACTAGAATACATTACCCTTGTGAACTATTCTTCTGCTATGGCAGGCAAAGGCACACTATAATATTGCTGAGAGGCTGGAGCCTTCTTCCCAAGATTTTCTGATAAAGGCTGTTGTTTCAGCCTTGTAAGGTGCACATACCTGCAACAGGACTGTGCCTATCCCAAACAAAATGATATGGAAATTTAGAAATTCCCGGTAAATTACAACAATATTGATAGCCTAGTCATGTAATGTAAGATCCTTAAAGCCAAATGAGGTTAAAGAGAGAAATGGAATTACCACATCACTTGGCATTGAGTCTGTGCAGGTAAGCACTTACTCTAGTTCACCAGCTGGCAAGTATCAATTTGAATCGGTAGTGGTTCTGCTCTGAAGAGCTGAGACTTTCCCCAACATTGTCATCCTGTGAGCTGCTGGGTTCACATCAGGTAGAAGAGCAGAAAGAGCTGAATTATATGTTGAACCCTGTTCATTATCCTCTGAGTAGCAAACCAGCTTTCTCCAATTCCATTGTATGCCTCAATGTCCAACCACTGAGCCTACCCAGCTCAAGGTGTAGAAAGTCACCTTGAAGGAACCATCTGACACAAAGACTTGGTAAAGTCTACAAATTGCCTATTGTCTTTCTTTATATCTTTGCCCCAAAAAGGACTCAGAGAGATGACACAACACAGCCAAGGCAAAGACAGAAATCTTCAGAATCACACTGCTAAATGACACTCATGCCCAAGTCCCCACACTGCTGGCAACTTGTCCTCGGAGGTCTGAGAAATGCAAAGGATTGTGGGAAACAGCTTGACTTGTTAACTGCCGTGCTCCTGTTTTATTCAAATGCCATAGATACCAGGAACAAAGTCTTACCATGTGGTATTAGACAGAGTTAAGTGTTGACCTCCAGTTTAGAAGTGGTTCTGAAACTGTTCCCAGATTTGCATTAGTGGGATTCTGTCAGAACTGGCTCCTGACCACAGGGCTCTTAATATCTGCTCACCCAATGGTTGTCCTAAAAGTCATTTCATGCCCCCTTTCCTATATCATATGGCAGCCAATTGGTTATCATCCATTCATTCAGCACATATTTACAGGGCTCCTTCTGCCTGTCAGAAACTGTTCCAGAAACTATTTTGGTGGTAAATTAAGCCTCTATGGAGTTAATATTTTGATGAGGAGAGTGGGGCATGGAAAAAACAGAGACAGGAAACAAGTAAATATTTAATATGTTGGGCAGTGGAAAGTGCTGGAGAGAAATGCAGCTCAGAGACAATGAAAAGGAATGAGGGGTTTAAGGTAGTCATGGAAGATTTTCTCTGATAAGAAAACATTTGGGTAGGCACCAGATGGAAGTGACGGAGTGAACCATTTTATTAACTGAGGGAACAGTGTTCCTGGCAGAGGGAATAGTCAGTGCAAAAGCCCAGAGTCAGGAGAGTGCTTGTTGATCTTGAAGTGAGATAAGACAATGTAGCTGGAGTGGTGTGAGCAAGGAGGAAAGTGGGGAAAAAATGAAAGCAGAGGCGTGTGTGTGTGTGTGTGTGTGTGTGTGTAAAGAACATGTAGGGTCTTACAGGTCATTGCAAGGAATTTGGCTTTCACTCTGAATGAGATAGGAAGCACTGAAAGATCTTAGGCATAGATATGTCATGACCTAACTTACTTAAGTTTCACTCTGGCTACTCTATGGAGCAGAGTCTGCCTGAGGACAAGAGTGGAAGTGGATGATTAGTGGAGGTGATACAGCATTCTCTGAGTCAGGTATATTTTAAATGTAGAGCTAGCAAGATTTACTATGAGGTATAACAGGGGATTCAAGGACTGATTCTAGGGTTATCACAAAAGCAGTTCCTTACTGTCCCATTTTTGTCCTTTGTAACAGAGGGAATGACAGAAGTTTGCTGGAATAAAATGCATGAGTCTTTCAACACCCAGCGCATGAAGTGAAGAACATCCATCATTTCAATCTTTGTGATCCAGTAAACAGCACAATCTGAGGAATCAAAAAGACTTTAATGGGAGGAAGTCCATCAACCACTTATTTCTTCCTTGAGACCTTCACTCATTCTGAGTCTCCATTTCTTCCTTTTATAGGATTGTTGGAAGAATTAAATGAGGTAAATAAAGCATCAAGCATGGAGTCATATAGTCATACTGAGAGAAGACGATAAGCATTCAGCACAGCTGCACCTACAACAGCTAACTTTTGCTATTGTATATCACAAATTAAACAACCTATAAAATCAGGGCGATGAGCTCATCCTCTTTTATGTTGGTATCATTTTGTGCTCATAAAAGGCTTAATCTCATTCTTTTCTCTGACTCTCCAGAGACTTGGAGAGTAAAGGTGGTGGGAGTGGGGAGGGGTCTCCGTTGGGACAACAGACAATTCCTAAATGAAGCTGTTGTTTCTTTCCCTTCACACTAGTGCAGTTTCAGAATGGGAGCTCACTTCAGAGTCTATTGTAAAGCAGCTTTATTAAAAAGAATAATAATAAAAAGTAGGATCCAGGTTAATTCCAGCTATTGACCCTGTGGGCAACACATATAGGCAAAAGGAAATGCTTTCCAATGCTGGTATTGATTTCCATGTGTAAATCCCTCCTCATAGAGTCCTCTCCCATTGCAGCCAGAGTAAAAGTAATCATTCTCTTTATGATCACTCCTTCAAGGCAGACCCCAAGCCACTTGTAAAAGAAAGGGAAAAGGCTGGGGAGGAGAGCCCTCAGTGAAAGGCATAGGAGGTATCCGTTTTTATGAGCAGTGCCCTGGGATAGCTCCAGACCCAAAGCTAAGTGTCCTGAAGAGCAGTGAAACAGTGTGAATGCAGCAGCAAGAACTGTGTGACACTGAGCGTGTGTCATGGGGAATGAGCTGCTCTGTGATTAAAGAGAGCCTGGAACAGAATCAATCATCCTGCCCATCTTACCTCTCCCCACCTTGCCCCCTTTCTCTGTCTCTGTCTCTGTCTCTGTCTCTCTCTCTCTCACATACACATACACACACACACACACACACACACACACACACACAGGACCCAGCTTGTCCCATTTTTCTCCCCACCTCAGCTCTGTTCCACACTTCAAGGGCCCTCTTGTTCATCTCTACAGACACTCTAGCTCTTGGCTCCTAGTTTATTCCAGCATCCTTCAGTCCCTCACGCTCACCATCAGTTTCACCCTGGAGCCTGGGATTGTGCCCTCTGTTCCACCAGGGAGAGAGACCCTTGTGAGGATGCTCAGGACCTAAAGGTAGGCCTACAGCTGTATCTTGAGAGTTCCTAGGTCCTGTGTCCCCAGACAATGGTGTAGTACCCTGCTGTGAATATAGCAACCAATAGGCACACGTGACTAGTCCAAAACGAGATGTTCTATAAGTGTAAAATACATAGTGGAATTTGAAGATTTAGTACCAAAAACAAAAGAATATGAAGTATTTTATTATTCATTTTTACATTGATTACAATTTTAACCCATTACATTTTCAATGTGTTATTTAACTTTATTAACATGCTATTGGAAATTTTCAAATTATGCATGTGCCTGCATTACATTTCTGTTGCACAGAGTTGGTCTACACCAGTAGTTCTCAAAATGCAACTCCAGAACCAGCAGCACTGACATCACCTGGGAACTTGCTAGAAATGCACATTTTTAGGCCCCATCCAAGGCTTAGTGGATCAACCTCTGGGTCCAGCAAACAGTGTTTTATCAAGCCTTGCTGGTGATTATGATGAGAAGCCCTAGTCTAGAATAGAGTGCAGCCTAGAGGTGGAGTTTTCCCAACTAGCCCTTGACCTAGACCCCACGCCCCTGAACTGCACCCCTTGCCCCAGGATACAGTGAATTGCAGGAAAGGGGCCAAGATGGATCCTGTGAAATCTCAGAGCCCCAGCCCCAGAGCTAGTTCTACCCTTAGCCCTTTCCTCAGTGCCTGCCTGGGGTTGTTCTCCTGCTGCAAGGAGATTCAAAGGGGTCCAGTCATCTCGTAAATAAAATCGCTTGCTTAGGCTGGCAAATATTGACTCAAGCTGTTAGGCTTTTATGTATTTCAGCAACTTCCAATGTTTAAGGGCTCAGCAAGCAAATAAGAACAGGTACAAGAAGTTATTGTGGTGTTTGGGGCCCCTGTTTACTCTGTGTAGCTGATGCCTGCTGCCCATTGTGAAAGGCTGGTTGCTAATGACCTTGTAATGGAGCACTCGGCAGTTGATAAGGCCAAAGGCTTTAATAGAAAACAAATGCCTTTTACATTTCCACTTGAAGAGTTTATTTTAATTGTGTTTTGAAATAGACTGTACCCTGAAGGTTGCTCTTTCCTAAGTAATGTGCATCCTCAACATCAAACCCTGCAAAGAATGGAATGCATGATGGGGTGACTTGCAATGGGCAGTTTTGAATTCATTTTGAAGGGGCTGCTGGTATCCATTCTGCATTCACTGAAGTAGGGCCCTGGAGCTTGGAGGGAGGTAGAAGTGGTGGGCTGCCCCCTGAGGGCTGTAAGGAGCTGTGCACTCATCATGCAGTTTTAAAGAATTGGAAAACATTAGAAATTCCTTTTAGGTTTTTGTGTTTTCTTTAATTACCCTTTTGGTGCAATACCAATGATGGGGACAGCAATTTTTCTTTTATTTCTTATTGTTGCTGCAGTGCTGGTGGTGGAACTGGGAGAATGATTGAAGGCTTCAGCATGCAAGGGGAGGGGGAAGTGGGCGGCATCTAGGGAATGGACAGAAGACGGATGAGGGACAGGTTTAGTGGCAGACTGAGGATTTGAAGAAAGAGCAGAGGGCAGGGTGGGGAAAGCAGGGATTCTCAAAGTCTCTCCTCCATTTCTTCCTTTCTAAATCCTGCTCCCTTACTCACATCACTTTCTCTCCTTGTACTACTCTTCTCATTTTTGGTTATTTTCTTTCCCTCTTCCTTTCTCCCTCTTCCTTCCTCCCTTCTTTCCCTCCTTCTAGGAAAATGTGCAGACAGAATCGCTTAAAAGGAAAAAGGAGCAGGGGGATTAGCCACTAAATAAATTGGGTCCACATATTCACCCTACCTTGGGCACATGCACTTACAAACACATCCTTACTTATCCTGTGTGAATTTAAAGAAGTGTGTGCACACACATACAGCATCTAAAATAAATAACATTATTCTTTAGCTGTCAGCCTATAGCAAAATCATGCAAGAACACTTTTGCTTAGGTGACACTGACCCTGAAAACTTTTCAAGATTTTGGGATTTCTTCTTTAAAGTGACCATGTGGAGGTGACTAAATCAGGTAATGCAGCGAAGGCACTGCCCTGGTCTTCTTGGGCTGCCCTTAAAAAATACCAGAGGCTGGGTGGCTTAAACAGCAGAATTGTATTTCTCAACATTCTGGAGGCTGGGAAATCCAAGAGCAGGTGCTGTCCAATTTGATTCCTGGTAATGACCGCTCTCTTCCTGACTTGCAGGTGGCCAAATTTTCCCTCAGTTCTCAAATGGTCTTTCCCTGATGCCTGCTCATGGAGAGATGGAGCTTTCCTTCTCTCCTTAAAAAGACCACTAATCTTATTGTGAGGCTCCACCCTTACAACCTAATCAAACCCTAATTACCTCCTGAAGTCTCTTCTCCAAATACTATCACATTTGGGAGTTAAGGCTTCAACACATGCACTTTAATGGGGACACAAACATTCTGTTCATAACAGGCACTGAGTCAACACTCAATGAATATTAGTGTTATTGCTGCTTCTGGAATGAGGACTTAAAAGTGGAAGGCATTTTGTGATTGGAAGATCCATTTTGCTTTTCTTCTGTCATTTAGACTTCAGCAATGTGGTCAAACCAACAAAATTGTAATTAACTAGGTATTTATTTTTGGTTGTTATTTTTTTAATTATAATGCATGTAATATACACAGGATTTAACCCTTAACAAGTTAAAACTGAGAGCTCTTCGGAGCTATTTTTTTCTCTCTCTCTTTCTCTGTGGGTTTTTGTTTCTTGACATTTCAAATGAAACCTGGTGATAAAACAGCCAGTTCAGTTGACTGACCAGCTAACCCACTGCCAAGAGATGACCCATAATTTTGTTAGTGAGAGTATGGTCTAGTACCAAAACTCCACTGCTCCTTAATTCCCCCTTGATGTTGTAAGTCAGTATGTGTTTCCTCGGTGCACAATTTGAGAGGGTCCAGGGAGCTCAGGTCCAAATAAATTAGGCTCCGGAATGGTGAGCTGATTATTCCAGGCTCATTCAGGTCCTATCTGGGCAGGGGAGAGGGTGGGGGTGCTGGGGCCACAATTTTTCAGTGGAGCTGAGCCTTTTGATAATTCCTTAGGCCTAGATTCTTCTTAGGTTAAATAGATATTGGTACAGAAAGTTACCCTCATAACTGTGAATGGAATAGTTTTCAGTAGGATTGATATATACATGATGTTTCATTGTTAGACCTAAGTTCCTCAAAGCGTGATCCTGGAGGCTGTTAAAAATGCAAGTTCTCAGGCATTAGCCAGAGTTACTGAATCAGAATCTGAGATGGAGTCCACAAATCTGTGAACTAAAGTCTACACAACATGTCTCTAGACCTTATTATTCTTGCTATCTTTTATTTTTCTCCCTACAGTGAGGTTTTAGTTTTCTCTTAAAATGGGGAGGACTTTATATTTTTTATAAGACTATAAATCATGTATGTTTATTGTAAAAATGTTCTGATAAAGAAAAGCTTAAATCATAAGTTAAAAATTGCAACAAAAGTAAGCACAAAACAAAACAAAAAAAAAATACCACTGATAAATGCTATTGGTTTTATCCACTGAATATTATCTTGAACAAAGCCGTTCTGTGAGCACAGTTGCTGCTTTCACAGAACCATGAGATATTAACACCAGGAGGGAACCTGGAGATCATGTGGGCCCCACTCCCTTATTTATATCAAGAGAAATTGAGTAATTAGCTTTACAGCACTGGTCCAGCCAATGTCTGGCATCAATGAACCTAATAGTAGTCTCCATGAGATATGAATGAGGCATCAAATTATCTAGTTAATAGGCTTCACATTAGGATAGAACTCTGTATAGTTTTGAATCTCAAAGATGCCCAAATAGTGTATGCACCTATTATGTTTAACGGTTTGTCCTTAAGGAAGTAAACAAATAGGTGAAAAAAGATATCATATGAGACCCATTTATATTACCTCTCCATCTTGGATGAAGTAGGCTTCACAATAACCATCATTCGTTATTCAGTTACCGGTACGATATATATTAATAATGTAAAGGCCACTTATTCTTTATCCATTCATTGCTTTAAATGAACAGATAGTCTTTGAACATCTAATTTGAGCCAATACTGCTCTAGGACTAGTGTCTTGGTAGCAAACAAACTATATGTATTTAGGTACATCACTTAAATAAATTTGTGCCTTCCTAAAACACCTTTTATCTCAAGATGTTCTATCTGAGGCTGGGTTTTTGAGGCTGAGGAAATGATGAGCCTCCACTTTAAATTTTAACTACATACACTGCGTATTATCAAATGAACTTAATAAAAGCATTTCTCCCTAGAGTTGATCAATATTTGGAGATTACTTTTTAATGAAATATCATATTATTGTCCAAATAACTGATGACCTTTCAAATGGAAATCATATGTAAATACAGGGAGAGGAAATTAGGGTTTTTTTTTTTTTGTATGGGCAAAACAATAAAAGAGAGAGAAAGCATGTATCACAGTGTAGAGAAAAGAATGAAAGACTAAGAAACTTCTGTCAAATGTCCATAATTTCTGGCTCGTTAGCTTTAGTTTACCATTTATTTTGCCAACATATGTACCATCCTCTTTGCTCTTCAGAATGTCACTGTCACTGTACCACAGATGGCAGCTAGTGCTGTCACTCTGGGCACTGATTCTGGTGTGTTGAATCATGATTGAGAGGTTAGTTGGTGGCTGAACACTTGGTGAACCAAGAGCAATCAACAAATTTCAAATAAGAAGATCAGTACCTGTGTATTCTTGTAAAACACTTTATAGTCTTCATAGCAGAGGCATCTAAGACCAGAAAGTTATTTTCAAGGATATAGTCAGCTTCCTGAAAACACAAAGCTAAAAACTTTTAAAAACCTTTCATGAATCAGACATTTTCTAGGTTATCAAGCTCCATGGCCTCAAATTACTGCTGAGTAATATGGAGGCTCAGAGAGCTCACTCACAGGTTTGAGCCTGGGACTCCTGTTATGTTTTTTCTACAGCATCCATCCTGCCTAGAGAGCCGCAGAAGGCACATTTACATCTGTCCTCTTTAATCAGTACTCGTTACCTTATATTACATCTTATCGTTAACACGAGCATCCAGCTGTTAAATGGTGGTGATAGTCATGATGTCAATTGACAGGAAAGTTGGGGTATTTATTGAAAAATAACTCACCTTCCACATACTTGGTATGTCCAGTTAAACTGAGGCTTGAGAGTGGAGAGGAAATTGGGAATGAGGTGTAGGTTGAGGAGTGTAAGAGCATGTGGGGGTGGGAGCCAAGAGCAAATGAGAACATTACTGGAAAAGACGGCTAGAGGAGGGACTTTAATAGAAATTAATAGAAATTAATGTGACCTTGAAGGAAAATTTAATGTTTGATTTAAAAACAACAACATAACTCTTGCCTGTCCTCCTTACAATAGGGGCCAAGTTTATGATCTAGCATTTTATCTCAGTTCATAATGTGTTATTAGGACAAGGCAAGGAAAATGGCTTATAAACATGATACTCCACTAGGAAATGTCTAGACGGCTAATTTTGTTCATTGCCTCCTCTCCTTTCCAATTGTCCAGACCTTGAACGTGAGAAAGAGACTTAAGCCTTCAAACAATAGGCCAAATAAATGTCTTTTACATTCTGGAAGGAAAAAGAATGGCTCTCAAGGGCTCAGTAAACTGACTGTAAGTTGGCCTGGAAGAGTCACAATACCTTTTCGTTCTCTGGACTCCTCCTGGTCCCCACAGAATCATTCCACTAGCCTTGAAAAACAGCTCTGTGACATTCTGGGGGCTTTTATCTTTTATAGTGAATTACTGTATCCAGTGCAAATCTCCTCCAGGGTGCAGAGAGATCTCAGCAAGCAAGGAATATGGAACTGCTCAAATCAGGAATAGATGGGGCCTTTGAAGATAAGGTAAACTGTGTTTTCTTGTTGACAAAATAATCTGAAGCTTTTGTTGTGTGTTTCCATAAAAGACTTCCCAGGCATAAATCAATATGGCAGCACCAACTCTTCAAGAATAAGAAATGATAAGTATAGTTTTCAGCACCCCGTAACCACTCATTACATTTATTTCCCAGTTTTCTTTGTTATTCCTTTCCTGTTCAAATCTGAGCCAGCACATTTTTGGCTTCCCAGCTGAAGTAGGAGGCACTGCCAATCAGCAGGAAATATAATACAGATAAGATTCATATAAACTCTTTTGAACTGGTAAAATAGCTGGATGGGAAATGGATGTTAAATTGTTTACGTTTGGCACGAGAAGAAAATGTTCCATTTTTAAATTCAAAGCCTCTGCACCTTTGTAAATGAAAACAAATCACATGGGTCATGTAGTGTTCCACTCTGTAAAAGCCATCAGGAGACTGATAAAAGCTTTTGTAAATCACTAACTTTATCTGAGACTTGCTCAAAAGGGTCATTGCCCAGATTAAAATGATGTGGCCCCTGCCCGGGGTTTTTGGGAAAAAAAACCCCTGCAGCCACAATAAGCTCCCAGCATGCTCTGAAGAGTACTCTACCAACAGTGGCAAGTGGGGTCTGGAAAGCTTTGAGGGAGATGCCTATGAATTCTTATTTTTCAACTTAGGTATTTCCAAAACCCTATGAAGCTGAGATGGCATGAAGGATACAAATGTGTGGTCTGAAGATATCAGCATTGTGAAAAGCTTTCATCTTGGCAAACATGGGTATACCTAGCTAGGTTCACGTGATAAAGAGAAAGTGACTTTTAGAAACGAACTGTGGAATTCCATGAAACAGAATGATAAATTCCTGTTTCGTCTGAATTTTTGCACTTTTCAACAATTTGCTTTTATGTTATTTAAGCATAGTCTAGACACCAAAGGATGTAAAAACTGCTCAGAATGCATTTAATAGTTAAGTGAAATTAATTACAAAACTAAATTGGAGACAGCTGACTGGGCAGTAAGTAGCCTGGGCTGCTTTTTCACTGTGGGCCCCCTCATGGGATCAACCTGAGTGGTTACCATGTCATGGTCAAATATATTGTGGGATTCACCACATGGACCAAGGAAAAGAAAAGCAGCACTGTGGTTCTTCAGGTTGGCCTCATAAAGTTATATATTGGCCTGAGTTGTACATTAATAGTAAAATCATCTGGTCCTTATTATCAGAGCAATGCTGACCTTGGAAGAAAGCAAATAGGAGGAAACTCAGTGCATTCTATGCATCCTTTTGGAACCCTTACAACTCTTGTGGGCAGACATCCTGCCAGTAATCCATTCAATAGGGGACATTCTGAAGTCCAGTCAGGAGTTTGCGATGAAAGCTAACGCTGATAGCTATCCTCATCCACCTAGATGTCTCATCTGTAGTCAAGCAATTCAATAATGTGTACGTCAGGAGATTATTTTCCTCCAAACTGGTGTCAGTCTAATTTCCTGAGGTTTCAAAATGATGAAGCTTGTGCAGGCAGGGCAGAGAGATGTGAGCACCCTCTGTAAAGCACCCCCCTTTGTAGCCATTCTCCTGCCATGCTGGATCTGAGGACTCATTTCAGAAGATGACTCATTGGCAAGATAAGAACCAGTTCCCCGGTCTCTACTTGGTTTTATAATCATTTCCGAAAGGAGGTTGGAGACCAGACACTTGTCTCTCTCTCTGCCGCCTATCGAGCATCTGTCTTCTAGCCGGTACCCCACAGATTTCAAACAAGTGCTAAGCATGGAGCAAAGTCTAGGAATCAGGACACAATGGGTGTCTGGCTTTCTGAGTGATCCTGAAAGGACACTTTGAAGTCAAGAGGCTCAACATGAAAATCAAAAAGAAGTCTGCAGAATGCATGGAAATGCGAGAATCATTTTCTTTAAAGTGAACTTCACTGCATTCCCCAGTGACTCAGGTGCTGTCGGCAGCCTTCAGGTTTGCTGATACTGCCACAGATTGGTGCTATCTGTTGCTGAGATGAAAGAGCCCAGTATTACATTAAAATAATAATAGTGTGATGGTCCAAGTTAGATGGCATTGATGGGACATCATTTCAAATATTCAGAGAAGTTACCACATATTCATAAACTAGCTGTCTTATTCAATGCTTGAACAAGATTTTTACCTGAACTGACCACAACTTTCTATTAGCATCAGTGATTTGCATTCACTGTACATGAACAAAAGTAATAAACAAACTGAACTGCCATTAAAATTCCAGAAAAAGAAATCACCAGACATGTTAAGGAGATGCAGATATTCTGAAAGGCTTATTTTTACAGTGATGAGAAATGAACACCTTCCATTAAGGCTTGAAGGGTTCCTTGGAAATAAGGAATCAGGGTTCAGTAAATAACAGCTTGGAAAATGGTGGTGTTTTGGGGGTGAAGGGGTGGATTAACTCCTACCCAGAATTTGCAGAGGGCTCTCTCAGGAAGAAGAGCAACAAGTAAACACTTGGGGTTTTAATTAAATTATTAATAAACAAGCCTCAGTGGGTAAGCTCATTAATAATAATGCACCTGAGATCCCCACTGGTGATGTAATTTATGTAGTCTGACTTGTTGCTGGGAAGTGGCAGGTCAAGAAAAGCACCTGGGATCCATAGATACCCATTTCCCTAATAAGTTATGCTGTTTTATTGAAACAGAGGCTCTTCTCCAGTGATAGACATTTTAGGACATTTGATGGTGGAATCAATAGAGCATCATCACAGCACTGCTGTACTAATGAATCATGGCATTGAGTTTAATAAAGGTCACTGGATAACAGGTGCTTTCCTGATGAGGCGATGGCTTCTACTAATCAGGCTAAATGTGCTGAAGCTGGTTTGGGGGCTTTTCTTGGTAACTAGTTTATAGCTGGTGTTAAAGCAACAGCCCTTTATCATTTCAATCTGATTTGAATGTTGTAGTAGAATGTTGCTTCTGAAGTTGTTTCTTTAATTCTTCAGAGTTTATTCCTCCAGGATAGTTTTTGACTGTCTTAGTTTGGGCTCTATCAGAAGCAGACCCTGAGGCAAGGGTGTGAATACAAGTAAAATATTAGGAAAACAATCCCAGACAGGTTCCAGATTTAGCAGAACAACAGTCCTCCCTTATCCTCAGGGGATTCATTCCAAGAACCTCCATGGATACCAGAAACCATGGTTAATACCAAACACTATATGTGCTATGCTTTTCTATACATGATAAAGTTTAATTTATAAATTAGGCACAGTAATAGATTAACAACGATGACTAAAAGTAAAAGAGAACAATTATCACAATATACTATAATAAAAGTTATATGAATGTGATCTCTCTCTCTCTCATTCTCTCTCTCTCTCTCTCTCTCATTCTCTCTCTCTCTCTCTCTCTTCCTTGCTCTCTCTCTCATTCTCTCTCTCTCTCATTCTCTCTCTCTCATTCTCTCTCTCTCTCATTCTCTCTCTCTCATTCTCTCTCTCTCTCTCTCTCTCTCTCTCTCTCTCTCTCTCTCTCTCTCTCTCTCTTCCTTGCTCTCTCATTCTCCAGTAATTTTTTTTTTCAGTCAAAGTTTATTCCTAAATCTGGGTAAGCATCCCTTACTTGCAGTAAATGACTTGGTTTTACTCATTTCAGAGGATCTCTTGCTGAAGTCTTTGTATAGGCTCAATGCATTCTGAGGCAACATGTTAACATCAATCAGAACATATTTTCTGTTCATGTCTTCCACCCACAATTTAGTGCCTTCTCCATCTTAACAAAGCACATATCATGCACTGTGGCTAGGAAATTTACAGCTGGAAGTCCAACAGCAAAACTAGCATGAATTTCTTTTTCCTTCTTCACAATTTCACGGAGAGAAGATTTGTTCTTACTGTAGAGCTTAGCAAGCTCAGCATACAATATTTTTTCTGTCCTTAAGTAAAGAACTTTCACCTTTTCACTTAAAGGAAGTTCTTTCAGCTTCTGTTTGGCATATTCAAATTGCTAGCATCACTACTTCAGGGCAATTATCAAGTAAAATAAGGATTACTTGAACACAAGCACTGTAATACTATGACAGCTGATCAGATAACCAGAAGGATGACTAACAG
This sequence comes from Furipterus horrens, assembly GCF_987537825.1. NCBI lineage: Eukaryota > Metazoa > Chordata > Mammalia > Chiroptera > Furipteridae > Furipterus > Furipterus horrens. Next base: position 167,387,453 of record NW_028327174.1, on the reverse strand, counting down.
GTGGGTAGTGTATGCAATGAGGTGATACTGGACAAAGGAATGATTCACATCCCAGGCAGGACAGAGTAGGATGGCATGAGATTTGATCATGCTGCTCAGAATGGCACTTACGAATTGTTTAGTGTCGGAATTTTCCATTTAATATTTGCAGACTGTGTTGACTGCCAGTAACTGAAACTGTGGAAAGCAAAACCACAGAGAAGGGGAACTGCTGTAAAAATTCAGGAGCTCAGCTACATTTGAATTTCAAGTAACCAAGAAAATGTTTTACTCTAAGTTATATCCCATGCAACATTTGAGACATATTTACGCTCAAAACAAGTTATTGTTTATATGAAATTCAAGTGTAGTTGGGCATGCTGTGTTTTACCTGGCAACCCCAATGTCAGGAAGCTAAGAGAATAGGGACATGAGACAGGCAAGGGAAGGAAACCAAGGCAGGCTGCACTACTGAGGAAGTATGAACAACTGTAGCTCAGTCTCTCTGGGGACTTTGGTAAACTGTGTTGAACATACCTTAGACTTGTCCTATCTGGATACAAAGGAACCTGGGCCCTGTATCCACCGCCTCCTTCCGTTGTTTGTTAAGGGCTGATCCTGGGGGCATAAGTTCCCCACCCCTTCCATTTGCCCTGTGTAAGGGTGGGGAGAGCACCTGTACTGCAGTCATAGAAAGCCCTTGGCAGAGAATTGTAGGTACTTGGGGCAGGAAGCACTTGGCAAGTACTAAAATCTTAAGTACCGAGGGATATGGGCCATGCCTTTTTGGTGACTCTGGGCAAGTCATTTCTTCATGTCTAAATCCTCAACTCTTTACCTTTCCTCCTGGAGGCTGTCTTCTGAGGACAGGAAGTTGCTGATACCTTCCATAGGAGAAGCTTCACATCTTCCCAGCATGGGGCAGAAAATGGGGCTGGTGTTCACCCAGTTTCCCATGCTGTCATTCCTCCAGTATCTTTTTAAATCTCTGCTTCTCTGAGAGACATACTGTCCTGTTGTCACTTCGTTAGTGAGCCTAACACAGGGCTCAGTCCTCTATCACACCTCACATCCTAACATCCTCCCATGCGACTCTCTCACCTGCATGGATGTCTCCCCTGACACCCAGAGTCCTCCTCCACATTGACTTCACTTCAGCCATCTGTTCCTTCAGACATGCACTACACTGTCATCATCAAGAACTGCTCCCCTACCAAGTGTAAATTCACATGCTGACTCCCACCAATTCTTATCTTTCAGTCCCCTTAATGAGTCACATATTTCTTTAGATGTGATCTTTGACCTTGCTGAGACTCACACTACCTTAGCCCCTCCGCCAGTCTCGCTCAAAGTTCACTGATTTTCCTTTTCAGGTGAGACTGCATGGTTTATGTCTCTGAACTCACTCTCTGCCTGTGACTATTTTAATGCTCCAGCCTAACAAAACCCTCACTCTCAGTCGTACATTTCTCCATTTCCTCTGTATCTACTCCTGGGCAGTGGATTCCTGCTGGTCAACATCACAGAACTATGGGAAATTATGCTTCTAAAAGATCATGATCTCTACTCTTAACTGGGCCCTAAATGCTCTTGACAATCCTATTATATTTTTCTAATGTGTTCTCACTATCTGGTTCTTTCTAGCAACTAGTTCAAATTTGCTTTAGTTTTCTCAAAACTTCTATCTCTCTCACACAACCTTCCCTGCTGATATTTCCCCATCTGATTTTTCTTTCTTACTCAGTTTCCTGCTACACACACACACACACACACACACACACACACACACACACACACACTCGAAACCATTGGATGAGAATTCTCTCAGATTCTTGCCGTGGAAATCATAAACATTCTACTCTACTCTCCATTTTCTCCTCCCTCCTCCACTTCTGTTTTTGTTATTTTGATACAGTGGAAATTCAGTCATGTATTTATTGCATCAGTTTCCCCCATCTCCTCCCAACTGCTTTGGTCACTCTGTCTGGAAAGCCTGGTCTGTTCTCTGCCTGGTCTGTTCTCTGCCTTCACCCATACTTCAGTGTGGGTTAGGTGTCCTGCTCATGTTCTCCCAAGGCACCTCCTCGCCTTGCACTCAGGTCACCGTAACATGGTAATCACCCACCAGTATCTAGCCATAAGCTTAAGGGACAAGTAAGATAATAGTCCTGACTGGTTTATAGTTGTAAATTCATAGTTGTAAGCTCAGTAGTGTTTTAAAAAGTATTTGTTGAATAAGTAAATAAAAAGTGAAAGGAAAAATGAGTTGGCTTTGTATACTTTCCTGTGCTCCTTAGAGGTGAGCATTTTTGTTTTCAAGCATTAGATTTCAATAAGACCTGTTAAATCTACAGAGATTGTGAGTACCACAATTATGCTTTTTGTGATCTTGAAACAAATACTTAAATAAATCAATGTAGTCAATAAAATGTCCAGTTATTGGAAACTGGGCATAGTTGATGAATTTAAAAGGTTAATTCAATTAGAATGAAGAGCCCCACCTAGACTCAGTTAGTGTTAGATCTAAGGAGGAATTATAGTGTTTCAGCAATGGAATGACTTAGAAACTAAATGAAAAGAAATGTAACTATTGGTCTACATATCAACATTCCATCAGTTCTTTCTCATTAGATTTATCCTGTCAGTTATAAATGACAATGGCTATTAAAGATGTGGGTGTTTTTTTATTCCTTAGTGTACACGTATTTCAAAATATAAAATTAGTTTCTTGACCAGCATCTCCTTCATTCTATGTAAGAGACTTCATTAAGCAATCCCAATATATCTATAATTTCTACTTTAAAATTTCAGCTGAAGAATATGAGTTTTTCTACTTCATTGAGAATATGAATAAAATGTTAGTCATCAAGCATCCAGAAAAATCAGCACTTTTGGTGATTTTTAAAATCTCATTCAATAAATGCATTCATATTATCTGAGAAATTCTAATCTCAAATAATCAGTTACAGCCCAATCTAGAAGTTCATTTTGTTGGATAACCTATTGTTACAGAACACTCCCCTAGCAGTGTTATAGAACAACAGTGGGGTTTGATTTTTCACTGCTAAGAAGTGTGACTCCCAATACAAGAGTTTAGTGAAAAAGGAAAGGGGTTGTTTACTTAAAAGGTTATACAGATTTACAATAATGGCAGATTTCTGCCATTAAGTCCCACTCTCTTTAAAAATACCCCAAAACAAGTAGTTCTACTTCCCTCTGCCAAACCAGGCCAGTTTCAGAATATGGCACTCAGAGGTACTGCCTTTCAGAAAAGCAGAATTCTGCAGCTCAGTATTCCCAGTCATAGTTCAGATCCAAGCATCTCTAATGAGTCTTGGTGGTCAGGCAGGTACCCACAGCACTGCCAGCTCTGCAGCCATCTTCTCCAGGCAGGCTTCCAGGTAGACTTCCAGGAAGACTCCCTGACCTCATGGCAGTCTCCTCTGCAGACTTCTCTGCAGACCTCACGGTAGGCTCCCAGGCAGATCCACAGACAGGCTAGCAAGCAGACCTCCTGACATCTAGACCTCATGTCAGCCTGCTCTAATTTAAATGCTCTTTTTAAAACTTCATGCATGATTTAATACCTGGCCCTTCCTATGATGTGTTAGTGCCGCCATTTTTGTCAGCTACCCAGGGTTTCTGATTCTCTTTTGATTGCCATCTTTAGTCAAGGCAAGAGTTACCAGCGATACAGGGGCATCCAGGCAGGACATCTGCCTGTGGTCAGGGCTGTGGGGGTGTTCCCCTATTATCAGGGAACCCATGCTCTGCACTCCATTACACTATGATTTCATTAGCAGTTATAAATCTCATAGCTGACTATACCTTAAGATACCTTAAAACACATTATATGGGCCCCCAAATTGTAAGAGTAAAAAGATTTGAATAAGAGTAAAACATATCGACTCCCGACAAAGATGGAGGCTTAGACAGAAATCCTGTGTCTCCCTCCACAACTAAGAAGGAATACAACTACCTAAAAACTAGAGACAACCAGAAATTCCAAAAAATCAAATTGCATGGAAATCCAACAAACAAAGATATAAAGAAGAAATACTCATCCAGACAGATAGGAGGGATGGAGCCAGGGCGGAAAGGATGCGGTGTGGTAGCAGCGGCAGCAGTGGCAGGTCAGAGAAAAGTACAGTCACACATTTTAAAAAGTGGGTAGGACATGTGGGGAGCGTTCCCAGCTCCTGACCAGACCATGTAGCTCTGGTCCCAGTGCCAGGGAAAATCAAGCCTCATTGCTTCTGACTGTGCAAACCAGTGGGATTTGGGGCAGAGGAAGAAACTGCTGATCTCTCAGCAGAGTCTGCTTGTTTGAAGGGCCCCCACAGTCATAGAATGTCCACAGACCCACCTACTCTGGGAACAACAGCCAGAGCAACAGCTAGAGAGGCGCCAGTCCTATATGGAAGTGGGAGAAGTGCCTGGAAAAGGGACAAGTGCTGAGCAAGCGACATTGTTCCCTCTCAGACCCTTCCCCCACACAAAGCGCCACAACGTGGTGAAATGGGTTGACCTGTACTGATGAATACCTAAGGCTCCAACCCTTACAACATAACAGGAGCGACAACTCTACCTAAGCCACAGAGGCAAATGAACATAGGAGCCTGTCAAGATGAGGAGACAGAGAAGTATGGCCCCAAATGGAGAATAGATCAAGGTTCCAGTGGAAGAACTAAGCGATGCGGAGATAGCCAACCTAACAGATGCACAGTTCAAAACACTGGTGATAAAGATGCTCACAGGCTTGACAGATATGCTTGAGTATAGCAGACACATAAGGGAAAAAGTGAAGGCTATATTAAGTGAAACAAAGGAAAATCCACACAAAACCAATGGTGAAGGGAAGGCTACTGGGGTTCAAATCAATGATTTGGAACATAAGGAAGAAAAACAGTCAACCAGTACAGAATGAGGAAACAAGATTTGAAAAAAAATGAGGAGAGGCTTAGAAACCTCTGGGACAACTTTAAACATGCCAACATCTGAATCATAGGAGTGCCAGAAGGGGAAGAGGAAGAGCAAGAAATTGAAACCTTATGTGAAAAAATAATGAGGAAAAACTTCCCAAATTTGGTGAAAGAAATAGACATACAAGTCCAGGAAGCACAGAGAGTCCCAAACATGTTAGACCCAAAGAGGACCACACCAAGGAGAATCATAATTAAAATGCCAAAGGTGAAAGATAAAGAGAGAATCTTAAAAGCAGCAAGAGAAAAGCAGAGAGTTACCTACAAATGGGTGTATATAAGACTATCAGCTGATTTCTCAAAAGAAACTTTGCAGGCAAGAAGGACTGGCAAGAATTATTCAATGTGATGAAAAGCAAGGGCTTACAACCAAGATTACTCTATCCAACAAAGCTATCATATGGAATAGAAGGGCATATAAAGTGTTTCCCAGAAAAGGTAAAGCTAAAAGAATTCATTATCACTAAGCCATTATAATATGAAATGTTAAAGGGACTTATTTAAGAAAAAGAAGGTCAAAACTATGAATATTAAAATGACAACAAACTCACAAATATCAATAACTGAATTTAAAAAATAAAAACAAAATCCAACTAAGCAAACCAGAATAGGAACAGAATCATAGGTATGGGGATCATTTGGAGGGTTATCAGCTGGGAAGGGGAAGAGGGAGAAATGGTGAAATGGTACAGGGATTAAGAAGCATAATTGGGTGGTACAAAATAGACAGGGGAAGTTAAGAATAATATAGAAAAGGGTGAAGACAAAGAACTTACATGCATGACCCATGGACATGAACTAAGGGAGGTGGGATTGCTGGGGAAAGGGGGTTCTGGGAAAAGGGGGGAAAATGGGACTACTGTAACAGCATAATTAATAAAATATACTTTGAAAAAAGAGTAAAACATATCAGTGTCTAAGACCAAATATAGTCAAAATACAGGTAATTTTAGTATTTGCTTCAATGGTTCTTCCATATGATCAAATTTTTTTATGCTATTATTCTTCCTATGACCCCATAAAGCAATGCCATTACCCCTTTACTAATTAATACTAATGGTAAGGAAGTAAGTAAAATTCCAGAGAGAATAAGAATTTCAAAGTATTTGATAAAAATTACTTGAACACACCTTCATTTTCATTTATTTGTTCACAAAACTATGGATTCTTCACTTGTTCCTCCTCCACCTCACCTTCTCTACTCTCCCATCTTAAGTCTACTCTTTTCTAGTTTGGAATAAATAGGAACGAGATCCCATAGTAAGCTCAGTGTCAAGACAGTATATTGAGCATTAATGCAACCTGTTCAATGAAGCCAGGCTTCACTGGGAAAAGTCGTTCCTATCAAGATGAGCATGCAAAGCATGGGTAACGAAAAGCTGATTATATTTCTTGATTTTCTTTAATTTTATATCTCCACATAACTACCCACAATATTGAGAGGTTAAAAACTTGCCAAATTATGTTTATAATAGAGATATTTTAAAAGAGAGCAAAGATTATTGTCTCTAACATTTGGGATAAAAAATTCAGCAGCAAATTTAGCTCTGAGCTCCCCAGAAACTAGTGCTAAAAGGAAACCTAGTGTGTCATATATTTCTCAATATTTAAATTTAAATTGAAAGATGTTTAGGAAGTATGGGTACATGGCAGTAAAATCTGAAAGAAACATGTCAGGGACCATGAATTGTTACAGAGGGGATATTAATGACAGTGAAAAATGCCTTTCAAAAACAATGGAACATCATAATATTCTTTCATTTTCTTAGAACTTTTTCTTTGCATTTTGAAAATTTTTTAAAAACTGGACTTGAGTGCAGAATCATAAGGAGAAGAAGCACACAAACTTCAAACTTAATTCCTCAGCCGAACATTTCTTTTTGCTGCATGGTGGTCCAAAGCAATACAGACATAGCTTTTAATGGAGGTATTGGGGGTGCTATTTATCACCTCAACACATTGCTTTAGTCCATAAAATTCCTAGAGACAGAGCTATCTTTATGAGCCATCACACAGTTTTAGTAGGACATTTGAGGTTGGACGAAGTCCATGTTTGGCTGCTTATATTAAACTGTCATTCCAAAGTTGGGTGCGTTTCAACAGGGCTGGCATAGAACACACTTATTCTTGCTATTACCAAGCCAATGGACCCAGACCTGTCTCTGCATTTCTGTGTCATACCCAGCCAGTTGTTCACCCATGGTTAATGTCACCAAAGCTGGCTCAGTGAAAAAAACAAGTACCTGAAAAATTTGGCCACTGCAATGTAAATTGAAACGTTTTATAAACCAATGCATATAAATAAGGAAAATCCTTATTCAAAGCAGTTTTCCCCACAGAATACTTTGGTTTGATCTCATTTCTTGTTTTGATTTTGGCTCTGTAGTTTAGGCTAATGGGGTAGAAGTTCCAGGATGTGCTGTGAAAGGCCAGGATAAGGAAGCTATGATAACAACCAGAAAAAAACTGAAACCTCAAGAGAAAATCTTTTCAGCCACATCAACCCTGATTTTTCAAAGTCTTACATGAGCCAGTCTAAATACCAGTGACTGATGGAACTATAAATCCTGCTTTATTAAGCATATATCCAGTGGTTGATGATGACCAGCCAGCCACTGAGCTCTGGCCTGCCACCTCTTCACGGCAGGCCTCTTTTTATATGTATGTCACACTGTGAGATGGGTTTGCAATTCACAAACCTCCATAGTTGTTCATCTAATTACGTTCAAGCCCAGCTGAGGTCAAAGTCTACCACAGCCAGTCATGCTCTTGTTTGAGTGAAAAGAGTCAGCACCTTCAAAATGGAGGTAACAGAAATAATTTCACATAAGTAACAGTTGATTTGACTACTGCTGAGAAGCAACAATGCCTCCCTTACTCACCTTCATTTATCAGTTTATGGATGACTCCAGAAACTACAATTCCAGCTGTTATCCTCTTTCAGCTGAATATTAGAGAACTTTTCCTTCAATCTTCTGCTGTCACCTTCACATTAACAACAAAAATGTAAACTCATCATTTCTCCTGAAAACTAGTTCTATCTCCTGATGGTGCCACCTTCCTTTTCTTCTTTCAAGAACTAAATCAGATCTGGTGAATTCCTACTCCAGTCTACTCTTTGTAAGTAGGAGTGTGCATGACCCGAATTTTTGCCTGCAATTTTAGGGTAAGGTAGTCCCTTAATATTGGGTTGGCCAAAAAGTTCATTTAGTTTTTTTCATAAAATAAAAGACACACTTTTTGTTTTCACCAATAAGTTTATTGATTTGGGTATGTTGAGTATGTCATCTGTATTCCACATGCTATAATGTTGATTGTTCTCAGTTAATGTCTTTATTTGATCGCTATCAACTTCAACTGGTCTACCTGACCGTGGAGCATCATCCAATGAGAAATCTCCAGCAAGAAACTTTGCAAGCCACTTTTGACACATTTGTTCAGTCACAGCACCTTCTCCTTCATTCACTGCACAAATCTATTTTTGTGTTTCAGCTGCATTTTTACCCTTCTTGAAACAATAAAGCATAATATGCCTAAAGTGTTGCTTATATTTTTCCATCTTCGATATTAAAAAGACTACACAAAAATTCACCCGTTTTATTAAGCTTTTTTAAGCTGCCACAATACAATCTAACAAAGTTATTTCAAATAAAATTAAAGACAACTAAGCACTATTAGAGCCATCTTACAGAAAAAACAAAGGAACTTTTTGACTAACTCAATATCATAGAATGAAACACCTCAGCAACTTCTGTTTGTAGCGAAGGTTTCCTCAGTATTCAGCAGAACCACACAAGTACGTTTAGCCTCACTGACAACTTCATGTTCTGTTTCCATATACAATCCATGATGTCATATAATTAAAATAAAAACAGTCCTAGTTTCATACATATATATTTATGTGTATATCTACACACACACATGCACATACATGCTGTTATGTAAGGAATCCTACAGTTGTTTTCTCTTTCTGTGATGAATACTGCTATATATTTTTTAAAATTTAATTTCCATACTTGTTTATTTTTTTTTACTTAGTGCTCCTCCACATTTGCAGATGCTTTAAGAAAACACTTCTTCAGTTTTTGAGGTGCTCCAGTTACAATATCAATGGTTCCTTAATGCTGCTCATCCACACCTGCCTGTGATCCATTGACTGAACCCTGGCCTGCCCTGCTCATCAGACTCTCCTTGTTTGCTGCTGGTCTGGGTCAGGATCTTAGAGTCCATTCCAAATTTCCTGCCCATGACCATTGGTCTGGGCAGGCTCTACATTTCCTTTCAGTGACTGAGCCCTGCTGGCATCCAGCAGGATGTTTCTTCCAAGCTTTACTCAGACCTGAAGGGTCCAAGTTCACCTCAGGTCCAGACTGTTTAGCTCATTCCTGACTAAGCTCCTGGGTCTTCCCAGAATTCTCTTCTGGATCGTTGCTTTTCTTCTTGTGTCTCCTTGACTATGCAGGATTCAACAAATTGTTCCCCTCTCTGACCACCACCACTGCCTGCTATCTCCTGACATCCTTACTTTAAATCTAGGAGTCATATTTGATATTGTTCCTCCCTTGTCCAGAATAACTTGCACAAGACTTGGGCATCTTATATTATTGCTAGAGATCATTATTCCCATATGAGTCTGTTGTTTTAATTAATTTTGGCCTAATCCATGCCTGGGTCAGTTCCTACTATTTTCCATACACCAGGGACACAATTACCATATTAATCTTATGAAAAATACCATTTTAATTGTAAGACCTTACAATTCAAGTACATGTCTACACTCCTTTTTCTTGACAAAATAAATTTCAAATTCCAAACATTGGATTTTATAATTAGGCCCACACATATCTTTTCAACCAATATTTTACCTGTCCTATTTACCTACTCAACTGGTCAACATGCCATCCCCCAAATACACCTCATACATCTCTCTGTATTCCTCAGCTTGCTCATATCACTCTTCTTTTCTAACATACCCTCATGCCACTGGGAGGGTAGCTCTAAGAGCTCCAGAGTGTGCACTGTAAAATGAGGTTATGATATAAAATGAATCCTAAAATTATTTCCAGCTTAGACTTCCATGATTCATAGGTATAATTCTGTTCTTATCCACATCCTCCAAGTCCTCCAAGTTGTCACTAAAGCTGTCTGTGTCTGTTTCAAACCCACAGTGAGCACCTTTTCTTCTGACTATTTTGCCCTTTCTCCCACTATCCATCTGGCCCATGAACACCTAATTCTTGTATGACTGTCTAATTTGTTATGTGTCTCTTTTCTCTTAATATTCTGAGTCATGGGATGCATGTATCTCTCCTTTACCTTGTAGTAGTGAGTGTCCAATCATTATCTGTTGATGGATGTTGAGTGAATCAAATCATCAGTGAAAGTTACTGGAAAAATAAATTAGAATATAGGTATCACAAGGGGCCTCGTTAAATGTACCCTCACTGGTTTAATTGCATTTAATTAAGTCCCTTGGGAAATAATTGCCCCTTAGGCCATGTCATCCAAGGTTAATGTGACTCATTTTAATCAGAATATCTCCTAGGGGTGATGAAGCAATTACATAGCATTTGGAATTGTATTCATGATTTGGTTGTGACATTATTTTAATTTTGTGTCTCAAATATCTGAATTCTAAAGTGAAGGAAGAAGACTTTGTAAATTAGGCCAAAAAACATTCATTAAGACCTGCTCACACAATCATTCCAGATTTCCTCACAGCTCACTCTCCTTGCTGTAAGCTTTCTTATCAGAGGCCCTAGACCCACATCAGATGATATAATGACTCTGGGAAAAGTAGTTGAGAGGCAACTGAAAGTTAAAGCGATGTAGAATTTTTAATAAGTATGATTTTTCTGTTTTATCTAGGAATGTTAAAGTAAAATAAATTATTGTGTGCTAACTTTGAGTAACCACTATGGCATTAGCCTCTGGACATGTTAACAAAAAAACTAATAAATATAATAGATTAATAATTAGGTTTTACTTTTTTGGATGCATTTTTTAATCATTACAATTATAAGCTATGTCCTGAATCTACGAACCACTGATCTTTAATCCCAAATGGAGTTCATTATCAAAGAAAATAATTGAGGGTATTATGGAACAACTTTTGTTCATTTTGTCCTTCAAGTCTTAGAGAAATGTTTAGGTAGTTTATAGATTTTTCACAGCTATGTATCATTTACTCAAAAAAGTAATTTTATGTAGAAGTGAACTTTGTCATCATTGTCTAGAATTATTGCAGAAGTACTAGGCTATTAAATTGAACAACAAAATAAAAAATTCTGATCAATATTGAAAATCAGGGATATTATTTCTTTTATTTAGGGTAGATGTGGGAGAGGGCACTGGGATGGTTATATATAGTTTGGGAAATGATGAATGGTATAAAGAGGGGAAAATAAAACATTGGACCTGGCCAAAATCTGGGGCTTTATCCCAATCCTGTCCTTACTGTGCTCTGTAACTTTAAGCTCATCATTTGATGTCTCTGCACCTTAATTCCCTCAACTGTTATATGGTTAATAATAACTGTTCTACTTACTTTAATACACTTCTTAAAATGACCATTGAAATAATTTTTAAAAGACAAAAAGTTACATGGCTATACATATTTAACTTATTAGCATTATATTTTTTTCTAGGAGCATTGAGAACTTCCTTTTGAGCCTTTTTGAAATAGCTTATCTCAACCTCATTTTTATCCACCCAGAATCAAAATCTAGTCATTTGGCATCAAGAGATAATAACTAGAAGCTATAAGGACAGCGTGGAATCCCTGAATGGAGATCCCATGATGCTTACTATCAAATAAATATTAAGTTTATAACATGTTGTAGGCACTTATAAAAGAGGTAGGGTACATGGAATTCACTTGCTTTTATCAAGAACTATATCTAAGTATAAATGGCCTTACCACCTAGTTTCCTTGATATGGTCCTCAAACTGTTCTTGGAATGGGAAAAATCTAATTCCTATTGAAAGAGCTATCCTATCTGTGCAATTGCTTTCTCTAGATCGCCTCAACAGTACAAGGAAAAATGAAAATAAACCACAAGTAGAAATTAAGAATAAGGATTAGATATTTCAACCTTGGAATAAAATCTGAAAAATATGAGGATACAGCATAGTAAACACTGGAAGTAACTTTAAGGGTCTAAATTTATATTGGAATGGCTTCAGAGGACAGCTATTGGTTTCAAATAATAATATTGTGGTTGGTTCTGGTAGTTTAGCCAACGGAGTACTGAGAAAACACAATTAAGAACCTTGGCTCTATAGTTGGCTGGCTGGTCCCTGGTAAGTCAGTTAGGTTGGTGGGGGTGGATAAAATCAAGTACCTCTGATGTAAATGGTAGGAATCTGTGCTAGATAATTGCTAGGAGCCTTTGAAGAGCTGTAACTCTGCACTTAGTGAGAGGTATGTAATGTGTTACACAGGGGAACAATTTTCAACATACTTTCTGTTGAGTTCAGTTTTTCAGCTGTTTTAGACTTAAATAGGCATGCTGATTTCAAAGCTGAAGTGTTTTCTTCTATCACATCAAGTATTTTCTCTACACCTTATTTTAATGCAACCACTCTAAGCTGGATAGAGCCTAGATCAAGGGAAGCACTAGTACTCTCCTACTGGCTAAGAGCAAACCTCCCTTGACTGGAGAGGGGTGGGGGACGACCTTGGAGACCAGCAACAGGTTCATACTTGTCTAGGTTATTCAGTTACACATGAGACAGTGTGGTGTGAGGTTGTGTGCTGCTCTGTATAGTGAATCGTATTCAGAAGTGTAGTCCGAGTTCTTGTCTGTATACAAGGAGTTAGCAGAATTTATTTTTTATTTACATATGTACTTATTCCTTTCCTTCAAATCATGTCTGCCTCTGCTATTTCTTATAATTAAGTGCCTAAACAACCCTAATTCATTTTGTTCTATCTGTGGCAATTTCATTATTCCCAAAGGAAAAACATCAACGCATTTGTCAGGCAAGCCTATTTTGCATGTTTTAAAGTAAAACTTGGTGATCAAGATAACTCTTGGGCCCCTCACAAGGTGTGCAAGCAGTGTGTCATGAGTTTACGGATGTGGATGAAGGGAACACATGATAAATTGCCATTTGGTATACCTATGGTTTAGTGAGAGCCCAGAGATAATTTAAGTGACTGTCACTTTTGTGTAGTGAAAACGTCAGGATATAACAATAAAAATCAATGTAAAATAGAGTATCCTTGTCTACCATCAGCTATACATCCAGTGCCTAATTCAGTTGAAATCCCAGTGCCACTTTTCATTGAACTACCCTCTTTTGAAATACATGAGTATGGTAAAGAACTATGTGACAGCAACGATGAAGATTTTGAAGTCGAAGATGACTCAGTTTGTAAGGGATTTGATCAGCATGTGTTGAATGATTTGGCACGAGATTTGGGACTATCCAAAAAGGCTTCAGAACCCCTAGCATCAAGACTGCATGAGAAAAACTTGCTTGAAAAAGGAATGAAGGCATCCTACTTTCGATCAAGAGAAAGTGCATTTCTGCAGTAGTTTCAAAGTGATGGTGGCTTTGTGTATTGCCATAACATACATGGTTTAATGAAGTAATTGGGAATTCCAATCTATAACACAACTGAATGGCGACTGTTCATTGATAGCCCAAAGCGGAGCTTGAAGTGTGTCCTCCTCCACAATGGCAATTTATTTGGTGCAGTCCCAATTGCCATTCAGTTTGTTTTCATGAAGAATATGAAAACATAAAGCGAGTAATTGATCTGTTGCAATATCATAAGCACAGTTGGATCATCTGTGTTGACCTTAAGATGGTCTGCTTCCTTCTTGGTCAGCAACACGGGTACACCAAGTATCCCTCTTTTCAGTGTACGTGGGACAGCAGAGCTTGTGAAAAGCACTGGGTGGAGTCAAATTGGACTCCAAGATCTGACCTCAAACCTGGTGATCCAAACATTCTACATGAGCCACTTATTGACAGAAAGGACATTATATTCCCACCTCTGCACATAAACCTGGGTCTCATGAAGCAATTTGTTAAAGCTTTGCCAACTGAAGGAGACTGTTCCAAGTATTTCATTTTGGCATTTCCTAGCCTGTTGTTTGAAAAGGTAAAATACTTTAATATCTATGTTTGGTAGCAGAACTTTACTACTTGTACACAATTTGACTTACAGTAACAATATATAGGCTTTATATGAATAAAATAACTCTAAATAAACAGTATATTTAGTCTTTTTAAAAATATTCCTTTGTATATACATTTTGTATGATTTGGTGGACAAAAGGAGGGTATCCTGTACCTTAAAAAGTTGACGTGATAGAGAAAAACTGGGTCATTTTTGGATTTAGATGCCAGAAGTTAGTCAAAAACAAGTGTCAGAGCTAACTCAATGACAATTGTGTTCCCCAGTGTTATATAAAGACATATCCCTGAATAAATCATTGTTCATCATTCTTTCTTCCTTTCTGAGTTGCCCCCATCCACATATCTTCAGTTGACATAGGTCCTTCAAAGCCATCTATCTGAGTCTTCACTTATAAAAAAAATTACATATATAATATTTATATAAATAACATATTTTCCCCTCTTTCTCCAGGATTTCTGCTATTAATATAGGCTTTGCATGTACAAGGCATTTGACAGAGGATAATTACCATATTATAAAGCTTCAGTTTCTAAATATATTTCTCTGCAATTTAGAAAGACAGGCTCTCTGCATTGGGAGGATGATGCCTGAGGAACATTGTGGGAAAAGAGTAGCCCTTGTCAATAAACAATGTTTGCAATCCTAGCTTTCCTACTGTACTATGTGTCTAAGGCCAAATTACTTGACCTCTCAGGGGCTTTTCCCTCCACTTTCCAAATGAATCCCCTTTCCGACCTCATGGGAACACTCCAGGGAGGAAAAATTATCAGGGAAGTAGGAATAAGGTCGACAAAGATGAGCAGGTATTCAATAGGTCAGCTTAGCAGTCTTCAAAAGTTATGGGGTTTTGATCACCCTAGAGGTGGTAGGTTGTATGTGATTTGATTGTGAGCAGAAAGGCTTACTTGGAGTTGACCATAAAATTTGGGATTCCAAATACCATCTCTTTACCCTTCACCTCTACCCCCTCATGAGAAACTGGCAACCCTCTCCTCCCTCCTCTTTCTGTGCCAGCTGCTTTCCTGCCCAGGCCTGGGTCTCCAAAGCAAGAAAACTTACTTGTCCTTTCCTAGGTGAATACAGGATTTATGGGGCCTGATACTTAGGACATTTTGGAAGCCCTATAGAAAGGAAGAACTTTTTAAAGCATATACAGGTAACCACCGTGTAACACGGTTGTTAGGTTCCTAACAAATGCCATGTTATGTGAATCTGTGCTATGCAAAACAAAGAACTAGTACAAAAAGGAAGGTTAGTTTCCAAAAATTTAAAACAACATACTATTATATTTTTATAAAGAGAAATGTCTTTATTAAAGCTATTTTCATTTAAAGTATTACATATTAATATGAATTAAGCAATGTTTTCTTCATCATCACTACTAAGCTCCATTAACCGAATGTTTTCTTTCTGACAAAATATCCTCATCCTCTGAACTTTCTTCAGCATTATCTTGATTCCTAGGCTCTACTTTTTGCAAAAAATTTGTTATTTTAGATTGCTTGCTTTTAGCTTAGATATCTTTATAAATTTCATTATACGGTGCTAAGCACTTTTGAAGTTCTCTCTTAAACTTTGTGCTCCTTTCAGTCCAAGGATCTTCACTTAAGAAATATGACTAACTGTTCAGCTAAGTCTAGGCCTTTCTTTATGATTTTTAGAGTAAACTGTTCAATTACTTTGTTTTCATCAGTGCTATCATCCTCTAAGTTATCTTGGCACATTCCAGATGTCATTTCCACCAAAATTGCTTCATCAGTTTCTTCTTCTACCAGCAATTCTTGGGTATCTTCTACAGTCATATCGTCAAAACCTTTTCCTCCTAAACACTTAGAAAGTTTGACTATTGCATCCAGCCTGTTTTCTGCTGGCTTGATTAGATTTTCACTTTGTTGTTTTTTTTCTTTCTTTTTTTAAAATATGTTTTATTGATTACACTGTTACAGTTGTCCCAATTTCCCTTCCCTCTGCTCCCCTCCACCCAGTGACCCCCTTTCTTCCAGTTGTCCCCCTCCTTTAGTCCATGTCCATTGGTTGTGCATATAGTTCTTCTCAGCCTCTTCCTGTCTACTCCATTCCTTCCTACCATGATCCTTAATTCCTGTACCATCTCCCTCCCTTACCCCCTTACCCCTCCCTGCTGACCTCCCCCCAGTATGTTTCCCATACCTATAGTTCTTTTTCCACTCTCGTTGCCCATTTAGTTTGCCTTTGTTTCGATTCCCTAGCTTCTGTTGTTGGTTGTTGTGATGCAGTTTTCATTTTAATGTTCATAGCTTTGATCCTCTTTCTCCTAAACAAGTCCCTTTAACATCTCATGTAATAGTGGTTTGGATCTAATGAACTCTTTCAGTTTTATTTTGTCCTGGAAGCACTTTCTCTGCCCTTCTATTCTGAATTACAGTTTCACTGGATAGAGTAATCGTGGTTGTAGGTTTTGGATTTTCTTTACATGGAATATTTCTTGCCAGTCCCTTCTTGCCTGCAGGATCTCCCTTGAGAAGTCAGCTGATAGTCTAATTGGGACCCCTTTGTACATGATTCTTTTCTTCTCTCTTGCTGCTTTTAAGATTCTCTCTTTATCTTTAACTTTTGACATTTTGATTATAATGTGTCTTGGAGTGGTTCTCTCTGGGTCCAGTTTTTCTGGAACTCTCTGTGCTTCCTGGACCTGTAAGTCTATTTCCTTCCCCAAGTTTGGGAAGTTCTGTTTTATTATATTTTCACTTAATTTTTCAATTTCTAGTTCTTCTTCTTCACCCTCTGGCAATCCTATTATTCTTATATTCAGTCTCTTATAGCTATCCCAGAAGTTTCTGATCCTCTCCTCATTTTCCTTGCTTCCTGTTTCCTCTCTCTGCACTGGATGACTGTTTGTTCCTTCTCTATGTTCCGGTGTGTTGATTTGAACTCTGGATTTTATTTCCTCACCATCTGTCTCATATGTGGTTTTGTTCCTTTCAGTATGAGTGTTTTTCGATTCTTTCTCATCTTTTTCCAGATCTTTTGTTAATTCTGTAAGCCACCTGATAACAATGGCCCTGAACTGAGCCTCTGACAGGTTTCTTATTTGTTCATCTGTCAGATTCTTCATCTGTTGCCTGGTGAGCTGCACCACCGGGATTTCTATAGTTGTGTTCCTCATTTTGACAGATGCGTTTTGCTTTCTAGGGCTGGCTATAGGGGGCAGTGCCTGTGTACTCGTCACAACCCAGTGACCGGTGGCGATCTGCAACCTATTTCTCAGCACTGTGGTGCTTTGTTGTCACTGCCCAGCGACCGGTGGCGATCCGCAACCTATTTCGCGGCGCTGTGGCACTTTGTGTGGGGGCGGGGGTCCAAGATGGATTCCTGCAGTTATTCCGCTAGGAGACCAGGATCCGTCCTCCCGCCCTCTGGGCCTCAACGTTCAAGGCAATGTGGTGGCTGCTTTTCCCAGCGTTGGGGTCAGGAGCTGCTGTGGCTCGACTGCAGCCAGGAGTGTTCTCCCTGCCGCTGTCCCTGGTGCTACCGCAAACAGCACCACCCACCTTCGCTCCTCTTACCTACCCGACAAGCGCTGCTGGTTTATAACTTTGTACGTTGGACTTCTGTGTAATCTTATTTTCTGGAATTTCTAGTTATCTTTTGTTTTGAGGTAGTTGTATTCCTCTCTAGTTGTAGAGGGAGACTGAGCGTGTCTGTCTAAGCCTCCTTCTTGGCCGGGAGTCACAGATTTTCACTTTGAATTGACTCTGGCCATCTATTTTTCGAACAAGCTTTTAATGTTGTCGGTTTTATTTCTTTGATGGATGAGTTTATTAGATTAATTCAGTCCAAAATTTTATCACATTCAGTATTGTACAGGGATTTCCCTAATTATACAGGAGTTTTCCCCAATTCTCTGTCCTAGAGTGAAGCCATGTTATAGAAGTCCCATGTTATACTGGGGGTTTCCCAACTCTCTAACCATGTTAGAGCAAAACTATGGTATAGAAGTACTGTGTTATATGGGGGACACCTATATAGAAAATTAGGTATGAAAATAACTATGTTTTCAAATAAGAAAATAAATCACAACAAATTACAAATTTTTAGAAAGATAACAATACCACCCACCTCACAAAATCCAGAAAAAATATACTTTTTAAGTGAAATACCTGGCACTCTTCTATAATATATCTCTCCTACATTTTTTGGCTGTATACGCTTTCCTTATGGACTCATGACAATGATTGTGTAATAGCTTTTCAATAAAAATAGTATAAAGATAATTGAGTCCATTAGCATGTAATCAAGTGTTTTTATTATTGATAGTCTAAAAAAGATTTATGCAAATTTACAACTTGTTATTGATAATTCTATGTATAATTTCAGGAGTGTGTCTAATCTTAAATACTCATTGCATTGACATCACTTATTTAAAAGTTTGCCATCAATGTCCTCAGAGTAATGGCATTTTATCAGTTTTAGAGTATCTTTGTTATTGTCATTATTTCCTTTCAAATCAACAAGTATGGAGGATTATAAAAATGGTCACCTACAACAACTCTGGACTTAGTCATTTGGCTCTATGTAATGGACTATTACCAAATACGATGCAAATTAGCACTTAAAAAGTGGTTGGATTTGGGGCTTTTTTCTGTTTGCTGTTGTTGAAAAGACTGCAACTACCATCATGAGAACCAGCCCTGACTTCTCTGCTAAATAAAGAGAGGCGATGGCCCAGTCATCCCAGTTAACTGCCAGCCAATTGCCAAACCTATAAGGAGGAACATACCAGAGATCACCCTGGCTAACTGCACAGAGGTGAATGAGATTTGCCAAGAGCAGTGGAAGAACTGTCCAACTGAGCCCAGCCCAAACTGTCGACATGGTGAATGGTGAGCTAAATTTGTTGTTTTAAGCCAAAGGTTGGTAAAATTTTTTTGTAAAAGACCAGTAGTAAATATTTTAGGCTTTGTAGGCCACTTGTGGTCATTGTTGCATTTCTTCTTCTTTTAGAAAATATCTCTTTAAAGATGTAAAACCATTGTTAGATGTGGGACACACAGAAACAAGCTGTGGGCCAGATTTGGCCTATAGGGTAAAGTATAAGCCATTAAGTTTTAGGAAAGGTTTGTTACACAGCGAAAACTAATTAGTACAACAAGAAATCTAAGTGTTTTCCCAAATGTATTCATATGATTCATTTTCCTTCATTATTAGATTCACAACAATTTCAGGACCTGACATTTCTTCTACTCAAAATGTATCTCTTCAACTTAAAGTCCTGCTTTTGGTCTGGTATGAAAATCTTTGTCAAATTCCCTTCTTAAGATAAGAAAAATTTCTATTGATTGCTCACTTTTGTATCATATTTCATATTAATTTTTATATTAATATTTTTTAACTCTTATGATAAACAAAGTTAAAGGCAAAAAAATAAAAATAAAACACTCTTCATATATATCTATCCAAATCAGAAGTCTGTAACCTCTCATTTCACTTAAGTACTCTAAAACATCTTTCTAACCAGCAGTTAAAATATTATCTTTGAGCATGAACAACTTTTAATTACATTTTTGTGGTTTGTTTTCATTTGTGTTTTTTCTTAATTCCTGAAAAATAGGACTTAGGATTCTTAAAAAGTCATTGCATTTGTGTTTTAAGTCTGAATTCCTTTTATACATTTGTTGAGTAGAAAGATGATCTATAGATTACTCCTTGCTGTATGCATTTTAAACTTTGTTTCTCTACCACCAGGGCATGTCAGACATGGTAAGACATATTAATAGTGCTTTAATGGTGCTTCTGGCCTATACATTCATATTTCCATGACAAGTGGAGAGGCATAGTGGGCAGTAGACTTTTCTCAGAAGCTATTTCTAATCTTGGATAGTAACACTAACTTAACCATACATGGAGCTTACTACATCTAACATAAAATATTGACTAAACCCAATAAATGTCTCCTAAATTGAACTTTCACTTATCCATAATCCAAAAATTCCTGCAGTCACTCATTACCCACCCAACAAGTGGAAAGTGTGATGGAGGGAAAATCAGAATAGAATGAGACAGTAGTTTTAACCGGTTAAAATATCTTTCCTCTCAAAGTTAAAAAAAGTATATGAGCTTATAAACACATTGCCAGGAATTTTTCCAGAAACCATGCCCATGCTAGTGAAGGGGCTTGAAACTTCTTTGTTATTAACTTTTCTATAATCTATTTCTGTAACTTTGAGATCACTTTAATCTCATTAGAGGAAGCAAGTATGAGCTCAAGGGGGTAGGAGACACTTATTGACTAAGTCCATTAAGAGATTTACTCTGTAAAAATGGAGGTCTTTACTCTGAGTTCTCAAGCAGTTAAGAGTATTGTTAGCATAAGGTGACTATAACGTTTTCAAGTACAGCTTAATATTTACATGCAATTTTTCTACCTTTAATATATGATGAACTACATTTTTAATTTTAAAGCACTCCCTTTTTTGCTTTTCAATTACAGTTTACTTATAATATTATTTTGTATTGGTTTCAGGCATACAGAATAGTGGTTAGACAATCATATATTTTAAAAGGTGTTCCCCTTGGTATTTCCAGTACCCACCTGGCACCATACATAGTTATTACAATATTATTAACTATATTCCCCATGCTGTACTTTGAACCCTGTGACTATTTTGTAACTGCCAATTTGTACGTCCTAACCCCTTCACCTTTTTCATCCACTTCTCTAAACCTCTCTCCTCTGGCAACCACCTGTGTTGTGAGTCTATTTCAATCATTTGTTCATATGGTATTTATCTTTCTCTGACTGATTTATTTCACTAAGCACAATACATTCTAGGTTCATCCATGCTGTCGCAAATTATATGACTTTGTTCTTCTTTATGGACAAGTAATACTCCATTGTATATATGTACCACATCTTCTTTATCAAATTATCTATTGATGGGCACTTGAGTTGCTTATATTGCTTGACTATTGTAAACAATGCTGCAATGGACAATGTTGCATATATTCTTTTGAACTAGTGTTTTGGGTTTCTTCAGATGCATACCTAGAAGTAGGATCACTGTGTCATAAAGAAGTTCCATTTTTAATTTTGGGAGAACTTCCATTACTGTTTTCATAGCAGCTACACCAGTCTGCATTCTCACCAACAGTGCATGAGGGTTCCCTTTTCTCCACATCCTTGCCAACATTTGCCATTTGTGATTTGTTTATTATATCCATTTTGACAAGTGTGAGGTGATATCTTATTGTGGTTTTACTTTGTATTTCTCTGATGATTAGTGATGTTCAGCATATTTTCAGCATTCACTTTAAAAATTTTCATTTTCTAATACATCCTTGGAGTCTCATTCATCAACTGTCTGATACAAAAGGTTACAGCTTTGTAAAATTATTCCCACAATTTAACTGTTATTATGTACCAAAAACTCATTATTGGTCAACACTGTGAAAATGCTTCCCCTTAGTCAGGTTAATTTAAAATAGTGTTGTGGTTTGGGAAAAAAAGTGCATTTTCATGAGATTTTCCTTATCTCTGTTTCCCATCTGGCTTGCTGTTATAAACATTTAATCCAGTGTTTGCTGCCAATGTTTCCCAGAAAGCCTTATAATTGCTTGGAATTTGTATGAACAGTTCCAGTCTGGTGCACAATTAGGGATGCACTATAAAATTTTCATTGCTCGATTTACTTGAAATTATAACATGGATAGGGAACAATAACACTCATAGTTATAGACTATAAAAATGATTACTAGAAATTTTCAAATAATAATAACAATAGATAAAATTTTTTATTTGTAGTAATAAGCCCCAAAAGGAGAAATCTCAATCCAAGCATAGACCTATAGAATATTTAATAAGAAACTTTATATTTGAAAAAATAAAAGATGACTTGAAGCTTGAACATTCACAGGGATCAGGAGAAAAAGAGCAAAGGAGGACTCACCACTCTGTGTTTTCTCAAGTAAAAAGGCTTTAACACAAATACTCATTGACTCTGATAAGAAGCAATCTATTTTTGGTCCTCCATACCTAAAGAAACAGAGAGATATGTACGTAGTGACAAAAAAATTGGTATCAATGTCCTGCCAAGATTTGGCAAATTAATCTGACATCCTTCACTTCTGAAATAAGCTAATAGTTCAAAACCTTCCTGAAAGAACTCTTGTCATGCTGTGGACTCTAATTTCCACTGCTTCTACATTTCTTGAGGCTCCAAAATTGCTCTACCACCGGGCATGTCCTTAGAGCATACGCATTAAGTTCAGTGAATGGGAGTTGGTCTGTGCCAGTTAGTGTCTGTGAGTATTTGTATGTGCCAGCATCTAACTGAAATATATTTGGTCCCATGCTTGCACTTCAAGTGTTTCAGCTCTGTGGGCATATAAAATTAAAAGAATAACACTGCTGGGCTCCTGGCCTAAAAACGCATTTGAGTGGAGAAGCCAGGTGAAATATAGATAATTCAAATAGTGGTAAATTACGATTTGTGAAACCCTCGTGCTATGGAAGACGTACTGTGAGAGGACCAATATACAGAGTGAAAAAATGCATCAGCTGTTCAGAGTCTTATTGGAGTAGAAAAAACTGTTACAGCAATACAGTACGAGATCCAGAAGTGAGATCTATCTATCTATCTATCTATCTATCTATCATCTATCTATTACCTAACTACCCATTTACCTTACTGACCTATCTACCTACCTACCTACTTAATATATATAGAGATATTCAGTAGCTCTACCTCTATTGGCTCATCTGCAGGTGAGAAGACACAGTAGAGACAATCTAACTTGTCAAGGAAATGAGAATTTCAGTGTGAGATGACCTGGAAATTGTAACAGAACCTGAAAGAATATAGTAGTCACATTTTGACTCAAGAAGTCAATCAAACCCCAGATTCCCAAAGCTCTAAGGATTGAAGATGAGGCAAATGTTTCCTGAACTCTGTGCAAAGTTTAAAAGCTACTATTTACTGATTTTGACACTTCTGACCCATCCACTATGATTTTATTGCTTGGTCTTCTACAAATATTTGTGCACCCTGACCCACCACTTGTGCCCGTTGACGCAGAAAGCTTTATGCCATCTTACTGTTGGAGTACCAATGGCACAATAAAAGACAATTCTACTCTGATCTTAGGATCTAAAACGGCATGATTTTCTCTCTTAGTGAATTTAAATAATAAAGAAAGGTGGATTCCCACAGTTCTGACTATGTTATCAAACATATGGTTGATATTAAACAATTCACGACAAGAGTTTGCGATCTTGTAAGCCGCATAGTGTTCATCAGAAAACTGGGCCTAATAGCTCTAGCCCACCCTACACATTATTCTGACAGTGAAATTAGATATTGATTTTTTTCTAGTATTTTTTTCTCTCCAGATTAGTTGTGCAAAGAAGTATATAGATGACAACTTGCATCTTTCTTTTTTAAAATTTAACTGTGTGATTTGATGTCAGATAATTCTATTGGCAATGTATAACCATGAGATCATGAACCTCTTAGAATCTCCTTTTGCTCATAAGTAAAATAAGAATAATACTAATTACATTGAAGGGTTGTTAGAATTATTAAACAAGATTTTCTATGTGTATAACTATGCACATGTATGTATACCTATACGTATACATATATCTTTACATTTTTACATATATACTTTAAACAGGTAGTATGCTGCTTAATAAAGAGTAATTATTGCTGATTTACTTATATGCATAATATTGTAAACATTCAAGGCAGCAATGTATTTAAAGAGGATATACATTTTTTTAATCGTTCAGGAGTAAAATATTTCTTATCTTTGGAAAAATGTTTATGTTTTTCCATATATTATTCAGAAAATTTGTTGTAGCTATAAAAATATTTTTAAAAATTGACTCACATCAAAAGTTAATAATCTTAGAAAATAGTGTCACCTACATTGCAAACAATTGGATCTGAAATCTGGAGATAATTTTTGTCTTTTCGCCCTGGAACACAGATTCAAAAGACTTAAACTTCTACTCTGGTGAGGCAAGTGTGGCCACCACCAGAAATATGAGCCTCACCTATGAGAGTAGCTGCACACTTCCAATTTTCCTGTCCATTTCCTCCCCTCCTTGTGAACCCACTGGACTGCCAGTTAGTGAGTAAGCTGAAGTGTAAGAATCCACAAAAAAAAAAAAAAAAAAAAAAAAAAAAAAAATGCCTTAAATCCCTTCATATAAAGCTCTCAAAATTTACTTGGAGATGAAGATAACCACAGAATAAAGACAACATTTTGAAATTTCTCATGCCAAACCTGTCCACAAAAAGGACTGATTGTGAAGGTATTCTAAATGCTCCCTCTCAAGTTTCCTCTTTGAAGGAAAAGAAACTATATCTAGGCTGTGGCTTCAGAAAGCCCAAGAGTTTTCTTGCATTGCAAAAACTTCTCCAAGAAGCATTTCTGAACTGTGGTTGTCTGTATTGAAAGGTGGTGTCTCTGACTTTAACTGTGAAGTGTATCCAGTGTTAGATGGATTTAGTCATTAAGTCTTCCCCTTTGAAAATGTAGGAGAAGTCTAAAATAACAGCATAGTATCTGCCCCCTAGAAAAAGAACCCTGCCCATACAATTGCCTCATAGAAGCTTTCTATTAGCACTTGTGGATTTGCTGCCCTGGGGAATAACACAGAGAAATCACTGAAAGGACTTTGGTGTAGTGACACTGCCGAAGTATCCTGGGAACTATTGCTGGGTCCCCTCCAGTCTGCACTTGATCTCTGTTACCAATTTCTGACCTTGAGCAAGCCACTGAACCTCCCTGTAACTCAGTTTTCTCCACTATTGAACAGGCCCCATAATATTTGTAACTTAACTCCCCAAATGGAATGTGGTAGAGATGGGTGAGGCAACGTTTCTAAGATGCTTAGAGGTCTAGGCTGAAAGTGTGCTGAAATGTGGAGCACAGCTAAGTCCTGATTTGTCTCAGGTCAGGTATAGCTGAGCATGGATACTAGTCTTATGATTTGGATCCATTGTAGACAGCATCCGAACAGCATTCTACTCCAGCTGCTAAAAACCGTGTTTAGGCTGGCCAATCAGTTGGAATGCACAGGATCACTGCAACTCATTGTTTGAGTCTGCGCTCTTCATTCCTAGCCTAAATTGGCTCAGACTGCTCTTATTCCCACTGCATCCCTCTGACATATATTGTTACTCACTTTAAAAATACAAAACACCCTTCCCCTTTTAAATTTTTGCTTTTGACACCATTTTATTATACACTTGTGCCCTGATATGTAAAAAAATAAAAAAATAAAAAATAAGGATTAAGTGCTGTTAAGTATATGCACTTTTAAATGTCACTTTAAAAATGTAAACTCAGAAATGAGCATGAGGGAAATCGATGGGATTAAATAGTATTAAAGGTCAATGCTATTTAACCCACATTATGTTGGTTTGATCCTTAAAAGAAATGTTGATGACAATCACTAGATCAAGTTAGGAAGTTACTTTAATGCTAATGCATGTTTATAAGCTTTTAGGATAAAGGTATATTTGTTGGCTTCCTGTTCTAGTAACATCCTGAGATAGTCCTATTTGAAATCTCCTCTTTAATCAACAGTAACAACACTACCTAGCTCTCTCCTTAACATACACTTTGCCTCCCTCTTGCCTACTTGTGCCCCAACACAAGCACCGAGACACGCTCATGGAAACAGTTATTATCCAAGGACATATTATTGAAACTGAACACATTGAGGTGCATGTCAAGATATAGATGTCAAGAAGTATCATTGCTGGGTGGTCCTCCCTTACTGGCTATCTCACTGTCCCTAAAATTCCCAGATTACTCATTCTCTTAGGTAAGAAATTAAAGATTGTCAAGATACAAACATTTATAAACTTGTCGATACTAATATCTCAGAGTTCAAAAGAATGCAAGATGATGCAGGTCAGTTTTGATAACGGGGAACAGAGACCTGTGCCTGTTAATTGGGATGATACTAAGCTGCGGATGTCAGAGGGTGTATATGTGTAGAAGAAGGGGATCCTCAACAATAAATTAATAACAAGACAGCACTGTGTATACAAAAATGGTGATGGAAGCCCAAGACAAGTTGGAGAGTTCTAAAGCCATGGTGACAGCACTCAATATTGTCACATGTGCAGCAGGTTAAGGAAGTACAGATGTTCTATATGTTAAAGAGATGACTCAAAAGGATCCTATTCAATTCTTTCAAATAGCTGCAGGGATTCTTTGGATGAGATATTAGCATTATTCCCTGAGGTTACAAGAAGCAGAGCCAGGAACAATAGTTAAACCTTCCTTAGGGTGATCCATGTCTTCCTACATCAGAATTTTTGAACTTTAAAAATTGCTTTTTTCTTTAGGCAAATATTTATTGATTGAATTTGGTTTGTCCTTATAAGCCTAAGTGCAGTTTTTCTAAATAAATCAATACAAATATTTCTTATGACCTAAGTTTGTTAACAGCACAGGTTTCAAACTAGTTTCATGTTTGTTCCATGTCAGATTTTCAAAACTTTGGCTATTCAGATACCACCTTCATGATTTTTGTCTTATCTGTACACTATTGCAGTATTGCTAATGTTTTTTTTTTAAACTAACTTAATTTACTTAAGTTTATATTAAAAGAAAACTAAACATTATTACCAGAATTTTTAAAAAATCTATCACTTATTGAAAGTAGAAAGTAATTACACATATAATTATAATAAAAATAAATCAGTGATATGTTTTGCCTTATAAAATTTTGAATGCAGGATTGCTTTCTTTTTGTTAAAATACTAATTAGCCCTGGTTGATGTGGCTCAGTTGGCTGGAGTATCATCCTGTAGGAAGGGTCATGGGTTCTATTCCAGGTCAGAGCACATACCCAGGTTGCTGGTTTGATCCCTGTTTAGGATGTGTGTGAGAAGCAACTAATCAATTTCTCTCTGATATTGATTGCTCTCTCTCTCTCTCTCTCTCTCTCTCTCTCTCTCTCTTTCTCTCTCTGAAAGCAATGAGAAAAATGTAGTCAGGTGAGGGTAAGAAAAAAAAAAGGGTAATTAGTGGGTATTAGAGAATTACTAAAGACATATGATCTCAAACTAATACTTTTTTCCTGCAGATAATCAGAAAGATTGAAAGAAAATTAGTAAGAAAATAATGTTATTACTATGTGATTCAATATACTCTATTGTCGTTTCTGGATGCCAACTACAATGACCTCAGTAATATCAGTGTTTTAAAAATACCTTTCAAGACCATTTAATTTTGCTTTCTGAACTGGTTCCTGTCATGGCTGTATATCAATACTCCTATATTGCCTCAGCTTTATCTTAGAGTGAATGGTCTTTATAAAGCAATTACCTTGCCTAATATGCAAGGTTCCTGCTGTTTAGTTTCTAGTTCTGTGTGTATCATCTGCTATAAGGTAATCCAAATCTGGTTCTTTTTCTTCTTTGAAACTCCTGCAATAAATTCAAACTATGACAACATCTCTTTATTTATGAGAAATCACTACATTTTTTTCTTTTGGCACCTACTATCATTGTTTTATCCACTCTTGGCTTGCCCATGCAGCCTTTATGGAGTCCCTCAGGCTTTAGTAGCCTCAGAAACAACTTCTGCTTATCTACTCTAGTCCCTTGTTTTTCCAAGGATGATCCAGGGCTGGTAGCATCACCTGGGAACTTATTAGAAACTGCAGGCGCTCAGTCCCCACCTCAGTTGCACTGAATCAGAATCTGCATTTTATTAAGACATCTAGGTGATGCTTATAGATGTTGAAGTTTGAGGAGCACCAGTCATATTTTCTCTATTCCTCTGTTCATCTTGGTTTCTCAACTGCTCCCATCCTCAGGGTCCTCCTCACCCTTGGCCTTCTCCACCTCTTAACTCAATGTTTCTCAGCCCTGGATGCACAGTGGGGAGTTTTGTTTATTTCGTATTTGTGATTGCCAGTTCCTCGCCCTAGAGGTTTATGGTTTTATTTTTTAGTTCATTGAGAGTGGTGTCCGAGCAGTAGTTTTAATTGTCCCAGGTGATTCTAAAGTGTGGCCAGTATTGAAAACCACTGAAACACTTGTAATGAATGATTGATTTGGCTTTTGCCCTCCAGCTTCATGAAATCATTCTAGTGGTAAGATGTGTCCTACCCAATAAAATATTGTTGGTCCTGTTGACCTCCTTGTCCTGTGTATCAGTTGTCCTACACTGGGGAAAGTAGCTGATCAGGTTTCCCCTCTAAACAATCTAAGAAGGAAAACCCACATGACTGATGCAGCGTGAGCAGCAACAGGACACTTTACCACTACCATTGAAATCAACCATACCTATCATTATAAGTATGTAACTTTGTGTTAATAGGGTTCAAATTTGTCTAGAGCTACTAGCCCATTTTCTATTTTTAAAAGAGTTTTAGAGACATAAATGATGTAGCCTTCATAAAAACTGTAACTCAATACACAAGGAGAGAATTTTTTCATTGTGGAATTTCAGACATAACCGTAATGTATTCAAATAACACTCAAGAGTGGAAAAAAACTGCTTGGGAAACATAAAAAGTTTAGTTAGGAAAGATTTGCTTCATGTAAACCTCATATCAATGACTGTCTACTATCCCATCTATGTATTTGTCCCCACCAGACAGCCTGGATCTACCTATGCTCTCAGTTGACTTTGAACTTCATTGGAAACCTTTACAAAATGTTTCTCAGGAGGCAGATGGGCCACTAAAAAGTGTCATACTCACTCCCCTGCCTCCCTGTACTCCATCCCCCAAGAGTCTGTTACTTGTGCCTCCAGCTAAACCCCAACATTTAGCTGTGTAGATTCTTGGCCTTGTGGTCTCATGAATTCCTGACTCATCCTTCCTCTGGATTCCTGATCCTTTGTTCCACAGATTCATATCCTGCGCCCCTGGGATAACCATGATCACTACTACTTGCTAGATGCTGCTAAGAAAACACCCAATATCCAAACATCATCTCACCTTTTCTGGTGAGATGTTACAGATGAGAAATCTGAGATTAGGAGAGATTTATGAAACTTGTTGTATTAATCAGTTTTTTCCTGGTTATGCTGTGGTAACAAGTTTTAGTAGCTAAGAGCACAGACTCATGATAAATGTCAGCTGCAGATCTGCAACTTGGCTCTGGTTCTTCCTATAAGTCATCTTTATTTTGGAATCCAGGCTGAAGGAACAGACCTCATCTGCAAAATGCCCTCCTCATGGGAAAGTAAACAGAACAATGGGAAAAAAAAAAAAAAGAACATGTAATGGATCTTAAGTCCTCTATTTGGGCATGACTTTTTCATTACTTCTCCTTGTATTTTATTGCTCAAGCAAGTCACATGGCCAACCGTGATACCAACCACAGTTGCCCAAGGTCTCTCAAGCAGAAAGAGGTAGAGTTGGGGCTTAAATCTTGTTCTGTTTGACTCTCAACCATCGTGCAACCGTATTTCCATTCTCCTTTCTATATTTACTGTTTTCAAGTATCTCACCTCTAGCTTTTCCCACTCTACAGTTCTTGCCTGCCTCTCCCTGATTTTGCTAAGTAAAATAGGTCTTCAATTCAGCTGAACTTCAGGTCCCTGCCCTCTGATCAGCTTGGTTCTTCTACTGCCTGAGATCAGAATAAGTCTGAGTCTATTTCTCTAGGTTTTAACTACATGGACCAAATAAAGGCACTCCAATCCTCAATATGGTGGGTATAGACGACTTCCTTATTGCTATAAGGAAATTCACAGGGAACAAATTGTAGCATCATGGCCTTAAAGCCTGAAGAACTATATTTAAACTTGGACAAGAAACCTTCTTAGGATGATCTACTATCAGAAAAAAATCCTTTCTTATGGTGGTTAAACATGCTTCACGAGAAGTCTTGTTTATTACTGGTCTCAAAGCAGTGAGTTAGTGAGTTTCTGTCAACACACTCAGATCTCTCTGGGTGGGGCAGTCCTTCCAAAACCCATCCAGTCATGTTGCCTTTCGCCACTCATAGAGGCCACAGATTTAGAGCTTCCTGTCTCTTTTGTCAATGTGAGATGCAGAATCTTACATGCTTTATTTCCAAACAGAAAATATATTTTGCCATTATGAGATCCAGAATCAGTCATGTTTCACCCATAATTTAATTAAGCATAAATGAGGGCTGAATTCCTCCTTTGTGGGTAATGATTTGAACCTGTTTTTATGTCAGTATTTGAGAAAATCACCTTCTAACATAAAAGTTGAGTTCATTTTTTAAAAAGTGCTATCAGAAGAGAAAATAAATAGTAGGCTAAAACTGTCTTTGTTATAATCTCTTTTCAGAATATGACCTCACTATGGTACCCTTTAAGGAACTGTGTTTACTTTCTCCAGTATACATATCCAACTGTTCCCTGAGGGGTCATCTTTATAGTAAGCAATATACTAAAACTTACTTCCATTAGACACAATGAAAATAAAACAGAATTATGTTCATAAAAGCATAATTTATAGAGTTTCAAACTCAAAACAAAACTTCTTTCCAGAAGAGCAGTTATTTCCATACTAACTTGCCTCCCAGTAAGCTCTTGTTCACCTATTAGCACTAGGTATCTCAGAAATCATCCTCTCAACATAGTTTTTTTTTTTTTTTTTTCATTTGATGGTTGTTTTATATGAAATCATAAAGAGGCATAAAAATATCCTATTTAATGTTTTACATTGTTCTTTTTTAAACTCTGGACTCTTAAAAATGAAAGCTAGAATAAGACTTTTCTTTAAATGCATGAATCATAATTACATAATTATATGTTCTCTGTATGTGACTTCTATGAATTTTCATCATGTGTATTTATATAAATAAAATAAGAGTAAATGAAGATTAGGAAATGCAGCTCTAACCAAAGAATGGCTCTCATTCTTTAATTTCCTCCAGATTTAAGGATGTGGTATTCATTCTTACCCAACACTTAACAAAAAAGCAGTGCCCATTTAGACTTGGCAATCCTGGCTTTACTCCTGTTGTAGCTTTATAATTTTCTGTACAAGTGGCAATCACTACAAGTAGTTTTGATTAAATTATTACCCATAGGCCTGCTCTTGAATGAAATGACAAATGTTCTCTGGAAAAATTCAAGTAGACATTGTAAACTTGGAAATTTTCTAGGACGTGAGTATGCTCCAAGTGGCATTATGTATTAGTAAGAGCAATGATCTATGACTCAAACATAATAATCTACTTCCTATAGAGAGGAGAAACTAGCTTCATTGACTAAAAATGATGGGGGGAAAAGTAAAAACAATTTTTTTTTAATAAATGGAAAAAGTGAAGTTCAAAACTTTCTTGTGGAAAGTATGGCTGAATGTGAGGCTAACATGGTGTACCTGTGCCAGAAAGAAACACCTTGGAAGGCAATTTAGAAGACCAGTGAGTTCTGTCCTTTTCCTTTTCAGTCCTTATCACTCGTTATATGTATTTGCTGTATAAACAAGAACTTGTTTTCTTTGAATGAGGAAAAATGACTTAGACATTTAGATAAGTAAAAAGTCACAAATCTTATTTTTAATTTCTATGATCTAATTGCTAAAACAACTGCGTAATACTCTGTGCTTTGACTATATTTTCTTCATTCCCATTTTTCATCCTTATAAGACAAGACAGCAGCAGAGCAGAGCTTAAAGGTCCAAGCATGAAGAAGTTACAGACTATTTCCAAAAATATTCACAACATAAAATTTTAAAAATACTAACTCTTGCAGTTATTAGGTTTTAAAGGTATAATCTATATTTTCCTTGAAAAACAGAATTATCAAATACCTAAGCATTAGGTCATACTAGTGACTTTTGATCTTAGCAAATTCTAAAATTATGCTGATTGTAGCTTAAGAGGTCAAAGGCATATAGTGAAGGGACATTCATTTATGTCACTGATATTGCAACGGTTTGCTTGCCTGTGAAATTTGGGAGCTTTTATAAATACAAAGTTAAAATATAGGGGTTGCTATTTTATTTGTATACCACAGGATAAATACTTATTTTTGGTTAGATGTAAAAATATATTTTTCTGCATTAATTTATAACCACACTGGAAACTTACATGATAATTTTCTATAAAAACTAACTAAATAAGTAAACAAACACACAAACCCAACAGGTTTTAGGAAAGAAGCTCTTGGGAAACCAGGTTTTTATTCTGTCTTTGCCATTAGCTAGTTGTGTGATTAGTTTGTTGATGTCAGGTGAACTAACCTATATGCTTCAGTTTTCTTCCCCATGATAATGGAAAGGGGTGGCCTTAAAATTAGGACTCCTCATTGTTCATTCTAGCTCTTAGTCAAATTTTGTTACTCTAAGCCCTCTGTGGGGATAGAGCATAATTGGGATTGAATAGAGACGTAAAATCTCCATGAATATAGAATGTGTTAGATTGGCTAATGAAAAAAAAAAAAAAACAGAAAGATTTTCAGTAAATTTTCCCTTGATAGCTGCAAGGAAGGCAAGGTGAACAGCATAGAAGATAAGGGTCTGACCAAGAGTGGAATTAAAAAAGGAGACCATTCCTTATAGATGTCACCAACAATTCTTAAAGAAATATCAGCAGAAGGACTCCTTGTAGCCAATGGCCTTTCTTTTCTAACATTGGTGATGACTTACTGCCTCTTGAGAGTGGAGAGTTTGAATGCATATGACATCCAGCAGAGGACAATGAGGGATAAAATTCTGTACTCTGCTACTTAATATTGACATAACCCTTGGAGTTTACAAAGCATGTCCCCCGTATCAGCATACTGTTCTTCCCAATAACCTTATGGCAGAGAAAGAATACAGTGGCTAAACATATAGGCTTTAGAGACAGACAGGCCTGGGTTCAAATTTAGAGTCAAACAGTCCTCAATTCCACCCTTCTTGGACAGCTTATTATTTTAACAAATTAGTGCTGAATCTGTTATGCCAGGAACTGGAAATACAGGAGACAGGTAATAAAATAAAGGATGATTTTGGATTGTAGTAAGTGCTCTGAGGAAAATAAAATAGGGTACTGAAAGAGAAAGCAGTAGATCTGAAGCTTAACAGGATTGGGTTTTAGGAAAAACTACTCCAAGGAAGTGACACAGAGGCAAAGACCTGAACAAGGACCCAGCTATGTAAGAATCTGCTGGAAGGGTACTCTCAGCAGAAGAAATAGCACATGCAATATCCCTGTGGCAGGAAAGAGCTCTCTTGTTCCAAAGAAAGCAATTCAACCAGTGCCCCTAAATCCTGTTAAAAAGAAAAAAAAAGCAGTGCATGATGACATACATCAAAGAGGTAATTAGGTGCCATATTGCATGTGAGGCTGGCAGATATAAGAGGACATTGAAATTTTTTTCTAAATGCAGTTAGGCCACTAGAGGGTTTTTTGTTTGTTTGTTTTGCAAAGGATGTCCCATTCTTTGAAGATCATCCTTGACACTCTAACAAAGTGGACTGAAGAACAGTGAGAGTGAAAGAGCAAGGACTCCACTTATGAGATTATTTTAGTTACTTATCTTCAGATTTCTTCTTTGTAAAATGGGAATAGTAATAGTGGGCACATCACCGAGTAATTTTAAGGATTTCATGAAAAAAGGCAAATAGCAAGCATTCGATAAGTAGGGTTGTCACTGTCCTCCATTTACATACTAAAAAACTGTCTCTCTTAGAGGTAAAATGACTTGGTCATGGTCAGACAGCCAATATCCATGTCGGGCCAGAACTTGGATCCAAGTTTTAGAATCCCAAACCCAGTGTCAGTCTATGTTCACATAATCAAAGAAAAGATTACCTAAACTTATATTTCAACTCAACAAATGTTTCTCTGACATATAATGTGCCAGGTACTGTTCTAGGACTTGAGAATAGCAATGCCTCCTCCAAGAAGCTTAAAGTTGAATAGGAATGACAGATAGGAACATAGACAATTTTGAACTG
This sequence comes from Furipterus horrens, assembly GCF_987537825.1. Classification (NCBI taxonomy): domain Eukaryota; kingdom Metazoa; phylum Chordata; class Mammalia; order Chiroptera; family Furipteridae; genus Furipterus; species Furipterus horrens. Next base: position 167,353,453 of record NW_028327174.1, on the reverse strand, counting down.
AAGTGACATATACAATAATAATTATATGTCACTCACAGAGAGGTTCTCACAGAAGAAAAGATATTTGGGCTGGGTTTTGAGTTGTGATAATCACCAGGCAGATGGAAAGCAGCAAGAACAGCATCTGAGGGAGTCATAGAATGAGAGGCAGCTTGTCAAGTGTGACAAACTCTGAGTAACTTCAAATTACTAGTGTAACCAGCGTGTGGGGAAGAAAGAGAAGTTGAGGTTGGGGAAAAAAAGGGGTTAAGGCTGTAATAATTACCAAAAGGAATGACAACAGGGTTGCAAGTGAAAATCAGCTCTTCTATAAATTGGAAGTGAGCAGGATATCTGGACTACCAGGAAGGATGGAGCAATAATGACATGAATGGCAATAAATAACACTTAAACATATTGCTTGACTTACACTGCCTTATATGAACTTAACAGTACCATTGATTTCTCAGGGCACAGAGTGCACATATGTAGAGACTGAAGCACAGCTGAGGTAAGTGCCTTGCCCAGGGTCACTCAAGTGGCAAATCAAAGAACCAAGAGGAGAACCTAGATCGCTTACCTTTTGTTCAACTTCCATCTGTCAACTACATTCCTTGTCTGTGTGGCCTGGGTAATAGAGAGGGCTGTTGAGAAAGAACTAGGGCAGAGCATAGCAGAAGAGTTGGATGATGAGAACATCAGGGTATGAGGGAAGCGTTAAAGAAGAGTGAGGCAGAGAAATTAACATCTGTCTGGACCTGAACGTAGATTAACTTGGAGAAATTGGGAAGAAAATGACATAGTGCCTGGGGGAGACTTTTGGAAGTAAGGAAAAGAGGGAGAGAGAAAGGATGGGGAAGGTATAAGAAAAAGAAAGAAGGAGTAGGAAAGGGAAAGAAGAGAAAGGCAGGGGAAAAGGAAAGAGAAGCCGGCAGACAGGCTACTGGGGAAATTGGGGCTAGATCATGCAGATGGCAATGCCAGAGGAACTTGTCTCCATAAATAAAAACCATGGTTTTGAGCTAAAGAAGATTGCAGAAAATTTTCCCTCCGTATTGTTTCAGTACCTCTGTCCTTTCTCAACATAACCACATTTTCTGACCCTCAAAAATAAAAACACATAACCTGATAAAGGAATATCTGCCACTTCCAAGCCAGAAAAATAATCTAAAAATGTAGTTATTTGGCATTTTAGGATTTTTCTATGATACATGACTGCAATGAGAGAAAATATTTGAAATTGGGATATCTCAGAAATTTCAGACTATGTAATAATAAAGGTTAATCCTTTTTGAGTGCCAAGCATTGTTCTAAGGGCTTAAGCCATTTAATCCTCTCGACTACCCTATGAAGTCAATTCTGTTATTATCTCCACTTCACAGATAAGGCATGGTGGCACAGTGGGGTTGAGTAACTCCTCAAGTCACAAATAGCAAAGGGCAGAGCTGCCTCTGAGTTTTGTTGCTCCTAAGGACTATGTAAAATTCCCAAAGGGTTTGATTACGTTTCTTTTCATTCTCTTTGAAGGTGATGTTATCTCAAAGGGTTTTGGACCAGAAAGGTTATGAGTTTTACAGGTTCTGTTAGTGTTTCTCAACAAATTTAATTCCCCATTTAAAATGTTTGTATATAGTTAAATAAAACATTATAACTGCCAGATAATTTAGGCAAAGTGCTTTGAGATCTTCATAGGAGGCTGACATAAACTGTTTTCTCTCTTCCAAAATGAAGAATACCTTGCCAAATAAAGGTGAAAAGTCTCAAGCCAAACACTAAATAGGTAGTATTTCTTTCTTTGTTGCTTTGTGAACTATTGGCAGCCAGACATATTTCTCAACCCAAGAAGACATAAATCTTTCAGAAGGAAACCAAATTTCTTTGGTTTGGCTGCCAAACTATGATTTCAGCCTTGAATCTCATCTCAGAAAACTGTAAACACCCTTTTCCTCCCCTGTGTTTAATTTTAAGCATATCTTCCCTTCCTGAAGACCACCTTTCTTCCTTTCGGGTGACTGTCTCTTTTCCTGCATGCCAGTCTGTGTGTGCTGACCTGCTCAGAGACAGGCTTCCCTGGGTTTATTTCAAGCTTTCTGTGTTCTCACCTCCTGCTCATTCCCCTCTGTCCTTCTTTCCTCTACTTTCATCTTTTTCTTTTTACTAACAGTTCTTGGCTTTCAATTCACATTCCACTGAAGGTTGATGATTTTGCTCTGGAGAATTTTTCCATGGACCTGCTGCTGTCTCTCTTATCGCAGTGACCCTTGGCTTATATTTTGTGCTTATGGGGTAAAAAGATTTAGAGATTTACTTAAAATTTGTTTTAGCTCACTCTTCTAGTAACCAAAGACTGATTGAATAGGTCAATCTATATAAATATGCAAAAGTGTCTCCATCTATAGGGGCTTCAGGGTGAAAGGAATGACTGTGACTGGGATTAGGGAGGGGATGGTGTTCACTCTGCAGAAATACAGATCTTCTGGGTGTTTACATGAAGGAGATGGCAGGGTGTAGAGAATGAGCACTGGATTGGGAGACAGTAGAGTATGTTAAGTGATAGATAGTTCAAGTTCTGACATAAGACAGACCAGCTTTGGGACACTGGAAAGAAAGTCAGTGTCGCTATTCTGGGTATCAAGTTTTCATACGTAAAGCACTCTGGACTAAGTAGATTATAAACACAGATAAACCTGGGAATCATTTGAAAAGTTCTGGAGTGTCAGAAGAAAAATGGATATTAAGGCTTCAACACAGATATATTTAATTAGAATTCTCAGGACTGGAGGCCCAGAATTCTAATATAAGATTTGATGTAGTTACTCTAACCTAGATTTGAAGGTCAGCATTAGGTGATATTTTGATTCATTAAAGCCTTATTTCCATTTCTAACAGCACTTTTGGGCAAGGTAACACCTACTGCGACCCACCAGAAGATGCTTCAGAGGGGCTTTGGATTAATTTATCAGCTGCTTGGATGCTCATGAGTTCTAACATAGTAAGTAACACAGCAAAAATTTCTTCTCATATAAACTTTCTAAATATATTGAAATCACAATCACTTATAAGTTTGTTCCTAAAAGTAGGCCCATGATCTAGTTGCTATCTGATCACTTCTGCTTGTATTTTAAGGTACTGGTCACATTTCTGCCATTCAGATTATTTTGTTGATTCTTGGAGTCTTGAGGATAAAGAAAAGGTGGAATGAGAGGAGCCACTTAAAGCTGCAGTTCATAAGAGCCCGGTGAAAACAAAGCCTTTCAGGAATTAGGCACTTGTTGGGCTCATTTCCTTTCTGTTACCAAACATTTTTTTTAAACATTGATTTGTGTTATGGTAATTATTTCTTTGATTCTTATATAATTACCCAAGTTTAACATTGACTCCCTTTCTTCACTTATTCCTCTAACTACTCCTGTTGCCATTTGATTCTGCCATCACGCCCACAAAAAGCAGAGTCTGCTTTCCCACCACTTGACTTTGAGCTTGGCTGCTAGTAGGTGTGATAGAAGCAGAGACTTTGACTCTGATTTCGTGGAGGGCTTGCATTCCTGTACTTTGCTGTGGGAAAATCCTTTGCCATGGAGCTGCTGCCACTTACTTGGGCCTCGGAAAAAACATGTGAAGCATACCTTTGCCACCTGACCTACATTTTTAAACAGAGCCACACATCTGGCACCAGCTTAGATCAGCTGATCTCCAACTTATCTGTAGATGCCTAAAGAAATAAAGGAATATGATTTCAAGCCATGGAGTTTTGGAGTGATTTGCTACACTGCAATAGCTGATTGATTCAGTATGTCTTACCTACCCCTAGTCAATAGGTGGCACGTGACCCAATCTCGACCAATCAGGATCTCCAGCCCAGAACTGCAAACTATTGACAAAGGGTTGGAACTGCCTCAGCCTCAGCAATCAGCCGTTCTCTAAAAGCTCTTCATCAGTTCCTAATACATAGACCTTCCCTGGTACCTGCCTTTTCCTTATTGGTTCACCAGTCTTCCCTCCTGCTTTCCCAGTTCTTCATATCCTTTTAATGGGGTTTTCTTATTATGACTTTGTTTTGTTATTCTTTATGTTTATATCTTAATTGGTTATTTTTTTTTAAGTTAGGGTATTTCCTACTGGCTTGTAAGCAAAAAAAAATCTAAATTGTTAGTGAGGGACCCAGAGGAGGAACAAAAGGGTGACAAAAGCTAACTCGACCAAACTCACAATGTGGTGGAATGGGGGGAGGTTGTTAGCTATGTTTTTATAGTCCCTTTCTCACATTAAACCTACATTTGTCATGAAAAAAAGATAAATTATATAAACCTGCTATTTTTAAAAAGTTGTTACTAATGACTATATCTACTGAGGTAAAAATATTCTGAAGTTCTATACAGAATTTCAGAAAACAAAAAAATTTAGTTACCTACTTAGGTCAACTATTAGTTAAAAAATAAATGACTCTCCTACAATAATCTCACAGCTAGACGTGAACAAGTCATGTCTTATCTTGAAGTCCTGTTGGCTGTATGAGATGAGGAAGGTCACGAATGTCCCCTAAAATCATGCTCCATCTTTGTTAATATTAGAAAACAAACTGTTGTTTCTTTAAGTTATATTTTCTTTTTCCAACATCCTCATATTAAAGAAGTAATGTAAGCTTTATTTAAAATAATCATACCTATATAGGGCAGATGGTAATCTGAATCTTCCAGTACATTTAAATTTTACTTATGAGTGGACCAGCCAATAAGCACTGATAATTTATAGATTTCTATGTATCATCATGGATATTACACAACTTTTTAGAATGCCAAATATGTGCCATTAAAAAAAATGTGTAGGAACATAAGTTCTAACAGATGTTAAACACCCTTTTTCATCAGAACTATGAATCTTTGTTTCCATGAATCTTTAAAAACATTGCCCAAGATCTTTGAAATGAATATACACCAGAAAATAAATCCATTATAGTCAAAAGGTGACTCAAAGGAAACAAGCTTCCAGAAGGGGGAAAAAAAAGCAGTCACCAGCTTCCATGCCACGCTCGTAAATTGCTGCACAGCTGTTAGCACCTCCAGTGATGACGTTTTGCCAAACCAAAGACCAAGGTATTCCTAGGATGATATGCTAAGTTTCTCATCCAGGTTCCTCTGTATATCTTATGCAATCCAAGAGCAAAGAAAATTGGTTCCTCTCCCAGGACAAAGACTTGGTGGAAAAGGGACATTTTTAAGACGTGTCTCCTGCATGGCTCTAGGCAGAGGTAATATCCCTGATCATTGTTTCCCTTCCAAAGACTCTCTGGGATTGTGTTGACAGCTTATCTTCAGAACACAAAGAAAGTGTCCAGGAAACACAAACACAGTGCATTAAGAAACCATTACTCCAATGAGAAAGTGGAAAATGTGGCAACAGAATAAAGGAAGTTTGTTCAGAATCCTAAAGTTTGCTCTTATTTCACAGACCATATAAAAATATTTTAAATTATGTTGTCAAGCAACTGCTAGGACATTTCTTTAAGCTTTTTTTTTTTTTCCTCCTATGCTGGTTGTTAATTTCTGATTTAGTAGAGACCACTGAGTTTCTGCAATTTGCATCAAAGCTCTTCTTTCCCCTCTTTTTTTCTTTCCCCTACTACCACAAATTATGCAGTTGAGTTTCCCACATTTGGGGAAATCGCAGGCATCAGCACATATGGAGTGCAATGGTATCACCTTCGTGATCATGGTATCTCCCCTTCCAAGTAAGTATGAATCAAAGCTCTTTAATGAAAATTCTTATCACCTTGTGAAGCTTGCTATGAGAGGTAATTTCTGTTTCACTTACAAACAGGTGGGTAGAATTTAATAATATTATGTTTAAAAAAGAAATGCATCAAAAAAAAAAAAAAAAGAAATGCATCTATTTTAATAGGAAAAGTGGCCATTACAACACAGAAATTCTCATGATGTTCTCTTGTGTTGAAGTTATGTGGGCCTCATAAAATGAGTTAAAGCGATTATTGAGGGAAATTTATGAGTAACAGTAAATACATTAGAAGAGAAACAAGCCTGAATTGAAGAAGTAAGCGACCACCTAAGAAGCTATAAAAATAAAAAGCAATTTAAAGTCAAAGAAGTAGAAGAAATAAAATACTTAAGAGATGTAATCAATGAAACAGAAAATAAAATGCAACAAAGAAAAATAAACAAAGTCCCAATTTTAGTCTTAAAAAATATTAATAAAATTAATAAATGTCTAGAAAGAATGATAGAAAAATAGAAAAAAAGTCACAAGTTAGCAATGCCGTGTAGAGAAAAGAGGATATTTCTTTAAAGTACACTTTAAAAAAACAATGAGTATATGATTTTAAATGTATTAATAATTTTAAAGTTTAGAAGAAATGAACAAATTTCTTTTAAAAACTTAACTATCAAATTGACCAAAGAAAATAAAATCTTAAGTTGTCTAATATCTATTAAGAATTGAATATAAATTGGAAACTTTCTCACAAAGAATATTTCATGCCTTGATAGATCCTTTGGTGAATTCTTACAAACATTTAAGAAAGAAATAATACTAGCGTAAGTTTAACTATCACTTTAATATTCTTTTGACGGTAATGTGTCTTTTTATCCTATGAATACTTTTAAGATTTGCTCTTGGTCTTTGTCTTTTAGCAGATTTACCATGATGTGTCTAGGTGCGATGTTCTTTGATTTCATATTGCTTTTGATTTATAGATATTCTTGAATCAGTAGGCCTTTCAACAATTTTGGATAATTCTGGGCCCCAATCTTTTAAAAAAGCTTGTCTCCTATTCTGTCACACTTCTCTTTCTGGATTCCAATTACACATAAGTTCAGACTTTTCACTGTATCTCATTTATCTCATATGGGTTTTAAAGCATGTTTTCTTCTGTCTCTCTCTTTGCTTCAATTTAGGTATTTTCTACTAATCTATCTTCTAGTGTATTAATCTTAGTTACTTGTCTAATCTGCTATTAAATGAATTAATTACAAAGATTTCTATTTCATTATTTTTATAGTTTCTTAATTTGCTGTGAAATTATCTATCCTTTCCCATCCCATTTTTGAAAAGTGCATGTCTTAGTTTCAACACCTGGACCATTTATGAATTTGTTTCTATTTTACTTGATTTTTGTAGCTTTAGTGATGTGATTTGGCATGTGTGGTCATTTTTAAATGAATGCTAAACAATATGTATAAATCAACCTAGTGTTGTTAGGTGATGTTATCTGCTCTAGAGAAGATCTGGTTTCATCTCTGAATAGAAATATAGGTATATCAACTTCATTCAATTAAGACTAGTCTATTTCTGGCTTGTTATTGCTCCTAGCAAGTAAACTTTCAGGGTTCTCCACTAAAATCCTAGAGTGTTTATTAGGGTCCTTCTCTTTAGAAAATCCTGAAGCTGTGATAATCTCTGCTTAGCTTAGTATAGGCAGCCCTCATTTTTTTCGCTTTGCTTTATTGTGCTATGCAGATAATGTGATTTCATTAACTTTGCATCAAGACCCCCCACCTGCAAAAAGACTATGACTCACTGAAGGCTCAGATGATTAGACTGTTTAGCAATAAAGTCTTTTTAATTAAGGTATATACATTTTTTAAATGCAATGCTATTGCACACTTTATAGACTATAGCATAGTGCAAACATAACTTTTATATTCTCTGATGGTAGCTTTATTGTGGTGGTCTGCAACTGAACCTGCAGTATCTCCAAGGGATGCCTGTAGTTGCTTTCTCCCTATTTTCTCAGCATCTTGCTCTGTTCAAGTACTGAAGAGTTGTCACAAAATACTTTGAGGGAAATTGCCTTTGAATATAGGCCCACGGTTTCTTTATCTCTAGAATCTTAGCCCCTCATGTCCTGACTATTTTGGGTGCTCTCCTGTGCCTTCAAAACCATTTTTTTTTGCATTGTATCCAGCTTTCAAGCATTCTTTTTATAAAACAGTCTGATACCACCTATTTCATAACTAAATGATTTTTTAAATATGTTTTATATTATTTCATTTGGACAAAACAAGATGAGGAAATTGGGGAAGCTATAGTGTGATTTATTTCACAAATGAAGAAATGGAAGCTAGTATTAGCAATCCTCCCAGTGGTCACGATCAGCTCTCAGTCATTCATTCTTTATACCACACCAGTGTTTAACAAAGTTTCATCATTGATAGACTACTTACAGGTGTTTTGGAGTAATTGTGACCATTAATTTTCTAAAATAGTATCATAATCATTTAAGTAAAAATATAAAGCATAATATAAAATATAATTATTATTACTATATCATTTTTTATCAAAGATTGAGATTGTTTTGTTTGGCATTCTCTACAAGAACAAAAATTACTCTATTAGTGCTAATCCTAACTTTGTATGCAGTTTTCTTTTTTTAGTATAACATTTACATCAACTACATTAAACTGTCCTTTAAAACATTATACATTATGAAATGCTAGCATTTGTTTGGAGACTCTCTCAGAAAATTCTCTCTCAGATATTTCTATTGTACATTGAACTAAAAATTATGGAGAGAATTCTCTGACAATAACATCCAGTTCTCCTTTACCAATGAGGTCAGTGAGCAGAATGTAAACAAAAACAAGAGGCATCAACATTTCATGTTGGAAGATACAGTAAATGAATTATTACCACTATTCTTTAATTATATTAAATCTGGAAAGTATTTGTTTATATTCATTCTGTTTGTTATTTGAATGTAGTTTTCAAAGGAAGTCAATTAATCATTAAGTTATTTCCCTTACAAATGAAGCAAAATATCAAGTATTGAGAAAGTATCAAAACAGCAGATATTGCCTGTGTAACATAGCTCAGTTTTTGTGATAAACATTAGAATAATTATTAATATTGAAAGTGATGGCATTTCAGCTTTGAAATAATAGTTTTAAGCTTCTAGAGAATATATTAAGTCACATCATTTGAATGAACCATTTGAAATAATAGGAAAGAACTTCACTGTTGTTATCAATTTTATGAAGATATTTTTATTACACTTAGAATTTCAAGGATTTGTCTACATACTTGCCACATTGAAATGCAAATTAGAATGAAAATGCTGTCCTCCTACATATCTACAGGCTTGGACAAATGTAAAATCCTGACAATACTAAGGGTTGGTGAAGGTATGGAGCAAGAAACTGTGTGCAGTGCTTATGTGAGAAAAAATTGATTCAACCACTTTAGAAAAATATTGCTCTTACCCACATATACTGGTGAAAAACAGTATCTTATGACCAAACAATACCAAACAATTGTAGTCCTGAGTATACACCTAGAGAAAAAAATACATACATGTCTGTGTCAGAAAATATGTTAAAGAAAGTTCACGGCAATAATTTTTGCAGTAGTCAAAAACGACTCTCGCACCCATCTGGAAATAGAATGCTAGGATTGATAAATAAATTGTGGTTGTTATGTAATGGAAATTATGTACAATTTTTAAAATTATGTACAATTACAGTTGTGCACAGCTCTAGTTTAATTGTGGCATTTTGTACTACAATTAAACTAGAGCTGTGTACAACAACCTAATTAAATATTACAAACATTGTTTACTGAAAAAAGTTAATTATGCATTTATACAAAATTTAAAACCAGTCAATATTAGTTATTTTATTTAGGGTTATATAAAAATAATAAAAATACAGGGACTATCAAGGAAGAAATTATCATACATATCAATATAATATTTTTTAATCTAAAAGGAATAAAGAAAATGTCATTGAGAAGGAATACCCAAAGTGGTGCTTTTTCAGCGTAGACAAGATTCTATTGCTTTACTGAGGTGGCAGTTAAAGAGTGCTCACTTTCTAATGATTCATTATATTGCACATAATGATTCATTATATTGTACATCTAGGTGCTATGCACCTTTCTCTATGTGAGTTATATTTTATCATTTTAAAAGTCATAATAACTTCCTCTTGGAAGCCAACATACTTCAGTGTGAAAAAGAAGAGTCTTATTTCCCAGATTATGCTAAAGAGACATACTATCATCTGATTATATCCACAAATTTCTTTCTTTAAACACAGAACCAAGAGGCATATTGTAGATTGCCATCAATTCTGTGTGAATAGCAAAGAGTGTACATTGACTGTCTCTTCATAATCTTTTTATGAAGCAGTCCTTTTCCTTGCTGGGCACACACCTGATGCCTTGTTAGTATTGGTGCCAATGCTCTTTCCCCAGTGGACCTCATGCTTCAGTAAAAAACTAGTGACAGGCTAATAATTTCTTCTAGCATGGATTTTGATTAACAAAACAGAACAAAAAGAAATAAAGAAGCACTTCTCCATGCACATGTCACATACTAGCCAAGACCTTTTTTATACCTTATTCAACAGTGGTTTTACCAACAGAAAAGCAAAATAGCTCCTAGACCACATATATTATAAACCATTCATGTTCCATGATATACAATTGTCAAATGATGGGAAAGTTTTGCCAATACTTATTGAGCTTTCACTTTGAGCTCATTACTTGTTATTAACTTTCCATTTAGTTTTACCAGCTACCTTCGAAGAGAATGACTTGCACCTCTACCTGTTTTTGCTTACAAGAAAAGTGACTTCTGAGTTATGCCTCTGTAGTTTTGATATCCCCAGTTTATTTAGCAATAAAATGCAGAAATTTAAAACTGGAAAATACTTCTATAGGAAAGAACCGTCTTTTAAACCAGAGAGATATGAAATGCAATACTTACATGCAAAGCTTTGATGCCTTCATTACATGATTTAACCAAGTTTTACAAAAAGCAATTTACTACACATCAGGGTCAAAATAATTGGCAGTCTTCTTAAATACAATTTTCCATTGTTTACTTTTGGATTTTCTATTTTCACTGTTTATATCTGGCTGCTTCCATATATATTTCTGTCACTACTTTTATAACTGTCTGTACATTTGCATAAACTGCTTTTGTATGTGATTTCATTTTCAATAAAATTAAGAATCTAGTAGTAAACAGCAACAGTAATAATTGTTTCAGAAAAGGCAAATGTAACTAATGCAAACTGTAACATGCTAGTAACATAAAAATAAATTAACCTAAATGTATTACGTCTAGTTAACTTAGTCAAACCTGAGCCCTGATCATTAGAGTGGTTGCACTTGAGGATGCTAATAACTATTAAGAACATAGCAGACCTCAGTGAGAATCATATTCAGTCCTACATTTTAAATTTGTTAAATATTTGTGAACAAAGTTTATAATCTCTTTTTCCTCTGACAGTCCTAAACTATTTGCTGAAAAGCCACCAGAGGACACAAATGATTCATGAATTACACTTTAAGAAACACACTTCCATGTCATGCTGTGATCCTCAAAACCATAAAAACCAAAACCCAGACTTTCAAAACCAAAACTGCCAATTTTAAGACTCATAAGTCTAGTCCCTAGCAAATCAGTTCAAAGTGTCTCATTTCTTAGCTTGCTCTGTGACAGATTAAAAAAAAAAAAAAAAAGTATCGTGATTCTGTTTGCCCAAAACAATTCTGAAGGTTACAGTGGCATTGTCTAAGGCTGAAATTTAAATCTCAGAGCTCAGAGCTCCACCTTATTTTCTACTGCCATCAGTCTTGTGTTTATAATCACCCTTGTACTAATATTACTGTCAGACGAAGGATATTAGTGAAGGGATTGAGTGAAGGGAACCAGCCTCCCTACAGGATCCCTTTTCCACCATACAGAACCTTAGGGCAAGATTATATGCAGCAAAGCCATGAGCTGGGTAGACCTGCTTATGGGTTGAGATTGAGACACTAAAATCTTGTTTTCCCAAGTGATTGATTTTTTTTTCAATTTTATCACATTTCCTGGAATGTAAAAATAAATAAATAAATAAACATTATGTGGGATTAGTTTGCATGCTTTCTGAAAATGCAAATAGCCTGAGATGATTTTGACATTATTCATACCTCAGTGCAAATCATTTTGATCACTAGGCATTCCTTCTGATGATACCAAAGTATTTTGATTGAGGTCAGTGAAGGGCTGTATATAATTGGTTCTACACTGAGAGAACAGGAAAGGAGGGCTTCAAAATACAAAAAAAAAAAAAAAAAAGTCTGGAGAAATGTGAAACTACTAGAACCTGAAAGATAATTGTGAGAAAGTAAGAAAAATTATAGATGAGTTTCTGGAAGAGGGTGACAAACTAGCTTTGTATCTTCCAAAATGTTGCTTGGGTAACCTTACCCAGAGGCAGGTTAAGGTTGGTTGAGGCCCTGGGTGCAGAAGAAAATATTGGGCCCCTTAAAAAAAAAGAGAAAGACAGGGAAAATAAAAATACATGTTAACCATATTTTATGCAGCATAGTAATGAAACCAAACTTGGTGTCACTAGAAAAAAGTGTAAAGTTGGGGTTTTGTAGGGTCCTTCAGAAGTCAGGGCCCAGGGCGCGTGCCCGGTATGCCTGCCATTAAATCCGCCTCTGATACCAGTAATGCAACAATAAACTATTTTTTTTCCTTTTTATTCTTAGGACTCTTATCTAAAGGGAAGATAGGCTTGAACCTTAAAACTGAAAGACTTTTTATGCCAATATAATACTTTTACATAAACCACAGGTTTCGTTTTGGGTTAAAAAGTTTTTGTGAGCCTATTTCCATTGATAACATTCCTTCTACAAGAAAGCACAAACTGAGTTCCAAACAACTAAATTATAAATACACGTTTTAAGTAAAATACTCTCTATTTGCCCAAGTGACTGGCACTTCATTGCATCCCTTGTTTCCCCCTCTTCCCTGAGAACATCCTGAGGCCACGTGGAAATAGGATAATCATACATTGCTATGGGGTGGGTGCGGGGTAATGGGAAAGGATTGCCAGAAGAATAAAACTGTTTGTTTTTTCTAATTAGAAAACCCAAATGGCCTCATTCTCTAGGGACATCTTTTTAGGGAACTATGAACAGATTTTGAAACCATATCCCAGGCAAAGGGGGAGGGGGAAAGACAGTGGAGTGAATGAAGATATGGTTTCAAGATTTCTCAAGAAACAATGGAGTCAAATCAATCAATAAGAGCTCTCATTGCAAGGAGAATAGCTCAATTAAGAAGAACGGAATGAACCAGCCTGGGGGGACTCACTTGCTTATCATTAGCTCACAGAAGTTCTTGGCGCTCTGCTTTCCTTTTCTTTAGTTTCAGCCACAACTTCAGCACATAACTATTTAAAGGTTTCTCCATGCTGGGATCTCTGCTCACGTCAGTGGTGCAATGTGGGAATTAGAGAAGCTGGCAGAGTGGTTTTGTGGTTGTGCCTGAGACCAGTTAAAACAGGGAAGGTAATATCTTGCCTCTGATTTATCACTTCCTGAAAGGTGTAATGCAGAGTGCCAACCTTGCTGCCAAAAGGAGCCCGGGGGGGGGGGGGGCACAAAGATTAAATTTTCCTCAAGTTTTTTAGTTTCTTGGAAGTGTGTGTGTGTGTGTGTGTGTGTGTGTGTTTGCGTGTTGCCTGACTTTGGTTATTTATTTAGAATTTTATAGTTCATTCTGAAGTCTTTGGTAAAAGTACAGGTAAGGGACACAGGTTGGTAAGACTGACCTCTCAATTTAGTTCACATATTCCTTCTGAATGTGTTTGTATGCTAGGCAGCTGGATGTGTTAGGAATAAGACTCATTGCCAACAACTTGAACAATAACCTGGCATAACATCATGTATCTGCTTGGCTTGCTGAGATCCAAATGACACAAAGGAAACTCGGCTGAAGTATGGGCCTTGCTATACAAAAATAAATTCTGTTGGAGAAAAACAAAAGGGAAACATTGAGACCTTCAGAACAGCCAGTTTTTCTATGGGGACAGGGTAAAAAATCTCAACTTATTAGTCAAAAGATTTTTCTCCCCTTGACAGGAAGGAAATGGTCCGCTGTCCCATTGTGTGAGACTTACAATGAGCGTAGTTGAAAAGCGGGGGCCCTCCTTGTGATGAATGACACTAACCAGCCTCAGTCAAGTGAGGAAACCACGAACAAGAGGAATTAACTTATAACTGAGAGGGTCACCTCTTCACGGAAAGGAATCAACTCTTAGATGAAGGTCTCGGTTTGGAAGACCCATTCAAACAGAAAGCCCGGCCCAAACGTGGGTACTGTTTTGTTTGACTGATTTAAATGCAGTCAAAGCAGTGCAATGTCATAACTTTCCCTCTAGACAAACAGGTTCTTTATGCCACTGTTTCAGTCGAGGGAGCCAAATAATACCTTTTTTATTGCATTATTTTTAGACATTGGATACATCTGGAAAAATATTCAAGCAGATAATTAGATTGCATTAGCAATGTGTCTGTTGTGGTTTCCCTGATCCCAGAGAAGGCAGCCCTTTATGAAGCACTTGGCCGCTGTCTCCACGAAATCTACTGTGTAAATTGGCCCACACTAAAGCATGTGGAAAACATTTTTTGACTGAAACTCAAAACCATTCATGTGGCTTTGAGACTGGGAAGCTCAGGCTGCCAACATCAATAGAACTTTGTACTACAAACCCAAATGGTCATTTAGACATGTGTACTGCTATGCTCACAAATGCACTGAGGTCAAATATTTTTTAATCTTGGGAATTTTTCCTCTTTATACAGCCTCATATTTCATGCAGGAAATGAGACTGAGTACAACAAACACAAATCATTGAGACTGACAGAGCATATTGGGTTCAAAACCCAAGCCTTGACTCTAATTGCTCTCCAAAGGCCCCTGGCTCAAGGTAACTGTTGATTTAGTTCAGCTGTTTTCAATCAGCACTGGAAGGTCTCGCTAAGACAAACTGGTGAGGCCGCCGTACATTTCTACCCAGGATCCCTTGGGTATAAGTATAACACAGTTAGCATTTTAAAAGATTGCGTTTGTCTGTACGCTGCAGGCAATAATTACAAGCAGGCAAATCTTTTGTGAAAGATGGTGTGACCTTCCTTATGGTGAAAGAGTGATGATGGCTTCTAGTGGAGGAAAAATAATATTTCCATTCAGAGTTCAGAAAGGAGGCCCGCCTCTTTTCAAATGGTTGCCAAACTTGACAGCCAGTTTGTTGTTGTGTTGTGGTGAATATCAGAGTAATTTATTGCTTGAGAGGGGGCCAATTTCTTGGTATTACTTCACTGTTGAAGGGTTTTCAAAAGCATACAGTCCTGGACTCACAAAGAAATGGCTGCTAACTGTATTGAAATGCTCATCAGGTACCTTTTGTTCGTCTATCCTTAGCTGTTGGTTTTTTTGGTTTTTGTTTTTTCCAGCCTACAAATAGTAGTAAAAAGTTTAAAGATCTGAGCAAGCATTTTTCTGCTTGGAATAATGTTCTCAATTTGTTCTTGACTTTGAAGTTGCAGAGTGAACTTTAAAACAAACGTATTGAACTATCTGGCCATGGGCTTGAATTTGCATATGGGAATCAAGTGTAAATGCCTGGTGAACACTAAAAAATTGAGATTAAGAATAGATTGTGTTGCTAATAGTTCCCAGGACCAACAGACTG
Organism: Furipterus horrens; assembly: GCF_987537825.1. Classification (NCBI taxonomy): domain Eukaryota; kingdom Metazoa; phylum Chordata; class Mammalia; order Chiroptera; family Furipteridae; genus Furipterus; species Furipterus horrens. The sequence goes on along the minus strand of NW_028327174.1, from coordinate 167,337,986 downwards.
CTGAGAGACCAAGAAATGTTTATTATTTCCATAACTGTCTGGTTGTAAATATGTAACTAAATCTGTATATATCTAGATATATACAGAATATAGATATATAGAAATATATATTTATGTGTGCGTGTGTTCGTGGGTGCGTGCACCCACACCACTTCTTCAGTGCCTGGTAGAGTGCTAGGTGCACAGTAGGTGCTAAAGAAATATTTGTTGTGTGACTAACATGTATGAATGTCATACACATACATATTTAAAATACAGGTTCTTTGAGAATATGACTAACAGATGTATTATATGTGCCAGTTTAAAATATGGATGCTCCCTGGCTGGTTTGGCTCAGTGGATTGAGCACCGACCTGCGAACCAAAGAGTCACTGGTTCGATTCCCAGTCAGGGCACATGCCTGGGTTGTGGGCCAGGTCCCCATTTGGGGGTGTGCAAGAGGCAACCACACATTGATATTTCTCTCCCTCTCTTTCTCTCTCCCTTTCCCTCTCTCTAAAGTAAATAAAATCTTTTAAAAATAAAAATTAAAACAAATAAAATGTAGATGCTTTGAGAAGACAAAGCATACACTCCTATTTTGTAAATCATATAAATTTCCCAAAAATGTTTAACTTAAAAAAGTAATTTGTCAATTATACCTCAATTTAAAAAAATAAACCAAATACAATTAAAAATTTAAATAGAAAAAAGAGGGAGCAAAAATAAATTTAAAAAAATTAAAATATTTTAATTAATATTGTCTCAAATTAATTAAAATCAATTTCGATAAAAATATAATTTACAATAAATTTTTTAGAACTATTTTTTAATGAGGGGTGCATATGTATACACACACACACACACACAAACGGCCTGTCCATAAAGTATCAATCCATGTAATATGAAAAATAGAGACATTTATTGAAGAAGATACAAGATACAAGAAACACTGCACATAGGACAATGACACCTCAGTCCCCTCCAAAGTAGGCACCTTGGGACCTCACTTAGTTCTTCCAATTGCCATCGCCTCGCCCATCATAAATCTCTCCTCTTTCAAAGGTGATTTTAGCTTTGGGAAAAGCCAGAAATTGCAGAGTGCAAAATATTCTGACTGATTTGATGTTTTGCCAAAAAACTCTGCACAAAGTATGATGCATGAGTGGGTGCATCATCATAATGAAGTTGCCAATCGCCAGCTGCCCATAGCTGCAGCTTTCTGAATCATCTGAATAGTTTCCAGGGATGAATGCTCAAGCTTAAAGCAAAATTGGATGCAGAATCATTGCTCTACTTGCTCAGTCATTTTGAATGTGACAGCCACACAGTACACATGCTCATTCAACAGAATCTACCACCCCCACTGACTAGTACAGTGAAGTCATCATTGTTCACACATGCGTATTCCAGTCCACTTGCCTTGACTGCCAGGTTACATTGATGTTGCGAAAACCATTCTAGTTATATTGACAATGGCTGAACTTTTTCCAGACAGACCTCATATATACATATGAGTGCATGTATTTATCCTTGTGACAATGCATGAATGTATTTATCTAAGGATATTTTTATGTCTGTTCCCTTTTCTGGAGTTCAAATGATTCCTCCAAGTGCACATGTGTATGTGGGTATGTATATACTTTCACATACTTATAGACACACACATCTGTATGTGTGTATATATAATGATGTACTCAGTTTGCAACAATCATTTGGACTTTCTGTTATAAGTCTCTTCCATGGCAATTATATTTTCCAGAACTCTATTACTTATTGAGACAAATACTCCCTGTAGTTAAGCTATGCCTCCACGATAAGCAGGAAACTTTTACAAAGTTACATTTAACTCTTTTAACCATAAGGGTAATAAGTATAAGTTTAAATTAATTTTTCCAAAAACATTTATTATAGTTCCCAAATGTACATACACCAAGAATATTACACATTTCAAGAAGTTGGCACATTGAAATACATTTATAACTTCTGTAGGTAAGAAATAATAACACTTCACATATGATGCCTTGAATGACCTCAGTGTTAGGTTCCAAAGTAAACTGGCTGAAAATCACATAAGTAACTTGGCTCTAAAGAAAAACTCTTGAAGTGGTGGTTACTAGCTAAATTGCAGAAGCCATTACCATTTTCTCTAATGCATCCAAAAAGTCAGAATGTGATTGTAGAACTCTCACCTACATTGCTTTCTGGAGCAGCCATTATGGAAACAACATCTAAGAACATTCTTTCAAGTGTGAAATCATGGGTCCTGTCATAGAAGGAAAAATTAGGAATGAAGGCTTTGTATCTCTTAAGAATTCAGTTAATACTCAGGCAGGGATGGATTTCAATTCTGGTGTTATGACTGACCATTTATACAGCTTTGAGCAAGTGATTTTCTTCAATGAGGATCATCACAAGTATTAAATAAGATAATATGCAAAGACCTTGAAATATGGCAAGTACTTAATATGCTATATTTCCCATAGTCTATAGTACTCATTTTCTCAGTTTAATGTTTCTAAAAGTGGTGTTATCTGACAATTTACATACTTTAAATATTTTGTTTCTTTTTCCTAAAAAGTGGTTATATTGAAGATATGTCATAAAATGATGGAATTATATTAGTTTCATCCTTCATTTCCCTCCCCACCCCACCACTCCCATGCCTTCAGTGTTGGTTCTTAATGGACAACATAGCACCATGGTCAAGAGCTCAGACTTTAGAATAAATGATCCCTGTTTGAGTCCCAGCTCCACCACTTACTAGCTGTTGATTTTGGGCAATTTATTTAACCTTTTAAAGCTACAGGTTCCTCACTGACAAAAAGAAGCTTGTGTTATGAAACTCAAAATGTTATCCTAAGAATGTTTAAGTCTTAGCACTGTATGTGGCACATAAAACACATGTAATACAGGTTTGTTGGCAGTTTTCATTATCAGGCCTGACTTGTAAGAACAACAGATGACAATGTTTGGCAGTGTATATAGAATACTTGCTTGGTTCCTGGATCATGTCATAAGGATATTTGTCAGTCAGAGTACAAACGTCACTGATTTGGCTCTAATTGGTTTTATTACCTTTCATGCTCCAATTTTAATTACTCAAGACCTCACCTGCACATTGCAAGCTCTTTCTGAGAGTCCCCATTGCTGCTTCCTTGATATTCAATACCAGGGCCCTCATGTCCTTTGGCTCATAGCCTCTATTTCTGTTCTCACTGTTCCCAGGACTCTATGAACTACAATTCCAAAGGTTCTGTGACAGGACCACCACTCTGTTGGGTATAGACATCCTTTTAAGGGTGTCTGTTTCTGCTACCACGATTCTGTTTTTGCGGGGGTGGGAGGAGTTGCACACCTCCATTTAACTTTGCCTTCCCATGCATGAAGCAAGCTCTTTCCTTAATTCTCCCCAGTATCTTTAGGACCAGATTGTAAGATTTTCAGTGATCTACTTAAACAGCAAGGATGATGGAAAGGACGTATTCCAGTTTATCCAAAGGGTCACTTTCTAGCCTATAAATTTTTGTCACCCTGTAGAGCTAGTTCACCAATTTCACCAAGAATATTTTGAGTGCCTAGGCTTTAGACTTCAAGACCACTTGTGGCAGAGTCCAGGGAAGGGAGGAGTATCTTTCTCAAAACTAAAGATTTATTTAGGCCATATTCCAGCCCAGTAATAATCTATTCCAAAAATGATTAATAGTAGGAATGCCCATTCTCATGATGTAAAACTCCAACTGTGCCATTTGTAATGTAGTCTTGCTTTATAGCTCTAGTAAGACATTCACACAGACTAATACCAAATTCTTCTGGGTTATTTTATTTGGAATACCATAGAAGCAACCTAATCCAGGATGGAAAGAGCCAAGACCTTTAAACAGTTTGTCCTCCAAGCAGAATATAAAAATCAAATCAGTGGCATCTTCCTCCAGCACTTACCTGTCTCATGTCCTGTAATTATCTGCTAAATCAAGAACAAAACTAAGTTCACAAAAACTAGCACTATAAATTTCTGAGAGTCAAGAGATGGTTCTGCCCAACAAACACTCTTGATCACATTTACTCTCTTCCTTTTCCTTCTCACATCCCCTCCCCTGCCCCCAAATAACAAGGGCATTCCATAGTCTTGACTGTAGCTTAGCCATACCCAACAATTTTTATCACTGAGTGAAGCTTCCTTTACAGATATGGCTCTACAGCACTCCTCATGATGGCACTGAGACCCGTGGTCATTTTCACAATCATTGTGGATCCTCAGCAACACTGTGAGTTGTTGATAGTCCACAAACTACCTACTGTTGCTCCCTGCCTTTTCTTTCTTTTTCCTGCCTTTTCTTTCTTTCTCTTTCTTTCTTCCACTTTCTCTCTCTCTCCTTCCTTCCTTTTCTTCCATCCTTCCTTCCTTCCTCCCTTCCTTGGATGCCAGGCAATTATTCTCCTTCCTTAAGTCCAAAATCATGCTTTTTCACCTCTAATTTATACTCTGTGTTCAGTTTGAGGAACTATTATTAAGTCTCCCTCCTTCAATATATATGTATATAGGCTAAATACATGATTTTTCTCATAAATGAAAAGACTGCCTTCCATGTTTTCATGGTTAATCCTTGTCACTTATTTAAAACATGGTTTGTTCTATAAGTAAAAATCATGGCACAGAAATAGGACATGGAACCTGGAGATAGGCATTTTAGGCAGCCTTAGACCAAAAAACATTGGAACTTTGTGAGTCATTTAAACTCTTGTTTCCATTTTGTTTCCCCATAAAATGGGCTGTAATACTCTTTGTTTCTGATTCCTCAAGTGCGCTATCCCTGGAAGGAAAACTTGTTCTTTCCTCAAGTCTCTAACACTCATTTTTCTTTGTGAAACTCACTCCTTACAACTTGAAATTCATGAAGCACAAATTATGGTTCTGAAAAGCAAGTAGGCTGCCCAAGTTAAGATATGTCAACTGAGCCTTGCTTCCTCCTCTAGAAGACAGATACCTGGCCAGCTCCAGTACTCTGTAAATTGCATTCCAAAGGTCAATAGATTGCTTTGTAATTACCACAATTTAAACTTGTAGGAAAATGAAAGATATCTTGCCTTGGTAATTTTAGAAAAGCCAACAAATATTTGTGTTGCTAAGTTTTCTTGATCTGCCCTGTGCTGCCAGGGACTAGTAGGCCACCTCCAGGGAAGTTAGAGATATGAAACAAAAGTAGTGGTCCTGAATCCTGAAAAAACACTGAGCCAGACTTCTGGCCAGGATGGAAACCTAGACAGATATGCTACCTCTCCCTCCACAACTAAGAAGGAATACAACAACCTCAAAACTAGAGACAACCAGAAGTCCCAGAAAACTAAGCTGCATGAAGTCCGACAAACAAAGATATAAAGAAGAAATACTCATCCAGACAGGTAGGAGGGGCAGGGCTGGGGCAGAGAGGACGCGGTGTGGTGGTAGCAGCAGAGGTGGCAGTGGCAGACTGCTGGAAAGCTCAGTCACACATTTTAAAAAGTCAAGAGGGATGCCTGGGAAACACTCCCAGCACCAGACCAGACCACACACCTCACAGTCCCAGTACTTGGGAAAATAAAGCCTTATTGTTTCTGACTGTGCAAACCAGTGGGGTTTGGGGTGGAAGAAGAAACTGCCAGTCTCTCAGCAGAGTCCACTTGTTTAAAGGGCCCCCACAGTCCTAGAACATCTGCAGACCCACCCACTCTGGGAATGACAGCCAGGGCAACAACTAGAGAGGCACCAGTCCTATACAAAGCGGGAGAAGTGCCTGGAAAAGGGGCGAGTGCTGAGCAAGCGACATTGTTCCCTCTCAGACTCCTCCCCCACATACAGTTCTACAACGTGGTGAAAGAGGTTGCCCTCTACTGACCAGAACACCTAAGGCTTCACCCCTTAAAACATAACAGGAGTGACAGCTCCACCTAAGACACAGAGGCAAACAAACACAGGAGCCTGTCAAGATGAGGAGACAGAGAAGTTTGGCCCAAAAAGGGGAACAGATCAAGGTTCCAGTGGGAGAATTAAGCAATGAGGAGATAGCCAATCTAACAAATGAGGAGGTAGCCAATCTAACAGATGCAGAGTTCAAAACACTGGTGATAAAGATGCTCACAGGCTTGACAGATATGCTTAAGTATGGCAAATGCGTAAGGGAAGAAGTGAAGGCTATGCAAAATAAAGTGAAGGAAAATCCACACAAAAACAATGGGGTTCAAATCAATAATTTGGAACATAATGAAGAAAAAGAACAGTCAACCAGTGCAGAATGAGGAAACAAGATTTGAAAAAAATGAGGAGAGGCTTAGGAACCTCTGGGACAACTTTAAACATGCCAACATCCAAAACAAAGGGGTTCCAGAAGAAGAAGAAGATGAGCAAGAAATTGAAAACTTATGTGAGAAAATAATGAAGGAAAACTCTCCATATCTGGAAAAGGAAATAGACATACAAGTCCAGGAAGCAAAGAGAGTCCCAAACAAGCTAGACCCAAAGAGGACCACACTGAAAAACATCATCATAATTAAAAAGCCATAGATTAAAGATAAAGAGGAAAATTTAAAAGTAGCAAGAGAAAAGCAGAGAGTTATGTACAAAGGGGTGCATATAAGACTATCAGCTGATTTCTCAAAAGAAACTTTGAAGGCAAGAAGGACTGGCAAGAAGTATTCAAGGTGATGAAAAGCAAGGATTTAACCAAGATTACTCTACCCAGGAAAGCTATCATTTAGAATGGAAGGGCAGATGAAGTGCTTCCCAGACAAGGTAAAGCTAAAGGAGCTCATCATCACCGAGCTACTATTATATGAAATGTCAAAGGAAATTACTTAAGAAAAAGAAGATCAAAATTATGAACATCAAAATGACAACAAACTCACAACTATCAACAACTGAATCTAAAACATAAAACCAAAATCCAACTAAGCAAACCAGAATAGGAACAGAATCATAGGTAGAAGGATCATTTGGAGGGTTATCAGCTGGGAGGAGGAAGGGGGAGAAATGGGGAAATGGTGCAGGGATTAAGAAGCATAATTGGTAAATACAAAATAGACAGGGGGGAAGTTAAGAATAATATAGGAAATGGTGAAGCCAAAGAACTTATATGCACGGCCCATGGACATGAACTAAGGGGGGGCGGAATTGTTGGAGGGAAAGGGTGTACTGGGCAGAGGGGAACAAATGGAAAAACATTGAAACTACCATAACAACATAATCAATAAAACATACTTTAAAAGAAAACACTGAGCCACTGTTCTCCAGAAATTCTGATTCATTTTTTTCTGGTGTGAATCCCTAGCATTGGTTTTTTCTTTCTTTCTTTCTTTTTTCAGTTCCCAGTGGATTCTAACCACAGCTGTTGTTGTGTCTGTGAACCACTGCTTTGAAATCCTCCCATCAATGCACTCTCTTTCTATCCTGTAATGTCCTGTGTTACCCATTTTTAGTCCCATGTGAAGGCAGGGTGTACCCCTCACCTCATTAGGTGCTAGAATATAGGAGTTACACAATGAAATCCTGCAAAGGAAAGGAATGAATTGAGGACACAATGGGCAAGAGGAGTAAAAAGTAGAAAGGAAAGGGGGAGGAGAGGGGCTGGGCCAGAAGGAGTGATAAGTGACCATTTGTCTCTGGCAAACCTTAGGCCTACAACTCTTTCTACCTTTAAATCTTTTCCATGACAGAGCACTGCAGTGCTATCTTTCCACTACTTAAAAAAAATACTACTTTCATTCTTGAAATCCTTTCTAAATGGGCCCAATGTAATTTCTCTGATGTTGCCACGGGGAATAATATTTTCTTTCTTCTGAAGGGCTGAAAGGAGAAGACAATGACCTAATGAAAGAATGAAAAAGTGCACAACTGGGTGGCTGCTTGATTATTCCAGCACCTCACATATCCATGCTCTGACTCAATGTGAAGCCTGCTCTTTGAAAAGACACAATTGATTGTGTTGGAAAGAACAGCTCAGCAGGAAAATCAGTGGTCTATCTCCCCAAATTGTATATTTTAAATTGATAACCCTCCTCTGAGGATAATTTCTATTATGTCCAATGTACTCAGAGTAAAGACTTACTCATTTTTGACCTGCAATTGGCTAGACACATTCTCATTAAATTGGGTTGCTTTGTATACGTGGGAAGGGCAGGTCTAAGTGGTAAAGGGTGCTTTTCATCATGAAAGAACATGTTTTAGAGGAACAGAGTTTCTGGTGACTATGAAAATTTGATTCCAGAAGGCTTTCTTTCAAGAGAAAAATAATCTTGAAGATCAAAAAAAATGTTGAACATTCACGACAAGCAGCTTTCTGTGTCTACCACAGTGCATGACAGGGACAAAATCAGAGAGGGTTCTAGGCTATGGTGCATTCTAGCAAGGACCCTGAATTGTATGCATCAGGTTACAGGAGTGTCCATTAGCTCAGGCTGGCCTATGGAGGATGGAGGATGAGGTCACATTGATGGCAGTGCAGAGTAATGGCTAAGAGCACAGAGTTTGAGGTCAAACATTCCTGTGTTAGAATTCTTTTCTACCTCTTACTAATTAAGTTAAGAGAGAGAGGGAGAGATGGAGAGAGACCCTAAGCTGAGTTGGGATGAACTAAGAGAGACTCCCTTCTTAATGGTAGTAAGCTTAATATCATTTTAGGAAATGTTTTTTATATCAGAGGCAAACACCTGCAATTATGTTAAATTCCTGGTCATTACTGAGAACTATGTAAAAAGTAAGTTATAGTTCATAAGAACTATATATGAACATATAGTTCATAAGATGCTGACTATCCAGTAACCAAAGTATATAGTCTACTAAGAAAAACACTCAGCAAATCACATATAGCAACAGCAGATGCTGCCCACAGTAGCAAGTTTCTGTAAATCATGTATGTAAGAGTCATCTAGCAGCATAATCACAAGAATATTGTTTCATAAAAGCATAGCTCCTGAATGCTTTACCATGGGTAAGTTTTATCTTTGTTTATAAAATATCTTCCTCTTGAACTTGTGTGGGATGCTGCCAAGGATTGTAGAATAGAAAAACATGAGTTCTGTTCTCAACTCAGTCCAGCAGAGTTGATGTTGAGAAAAGTTCCGTACTCTGTGTTCTTCAACTTGGAGTTCTGTTCTCGGAAGTGGACAGAGAGTTGGATTGGATGTTTTTGAAGGTGCCTCTTAAGCTCCAAGAGTCTTCCTGGTTTGTGGTAAAATTTTTCACTCCCCAAAAGGTTATAAGAATGTTTGTTTTTCAAAGCAAGTTACTTACAAGAATTTACAAGGTTCACTGATGAACAGTAACATTAACAGAGTGGTAGGTGATTGTTACCCTTGTCTAGGCCTAATTATGAAGTCAGAATTCATAATTTTTGGAGACTTTGTGAAGCTGAAAATTTTAAATTTAAGACTCATACACTGTTTCATAACAGATGGCAAGTTAAGGTTATAATAAAAAATCATTCACCTTTGAAGGAACTAATATCGTAGAGAATTATTGCTGACATAACCCAGAAACATAATAGCTCATTTTTTAAAGTTTTCCCCAACTATTTCTGGTTAACATTTTAAAAACAAGTGCACATTTAAATGCAAAGATGTCATCTTCTATTAAATATTCAACTGCCATTTTCCAGTAATCAAATCTTCATGCTCAAATAATTTTTATTAAGTATCAATGTGTGTAGGGCAGTATGTTAGATACTATATAGAGTAAAAAAAAAAAAAATCCTGGCATAAACATAAAAGTTCATACAAATAGAGAAGCAAGCATAAAATTCTTTAACAAAGAGAAATATGGCAATGCCATGCAAGAACCCAGACTAATAAATGAATAAAAATTACAGTAAAAATGTTTAACTAGTTCCTATTTATAAGCTTTCTTGAATGACATATACATGTTTTAGGTTAATACATAGGCACATTTTACTTCCTCTTAGAATGTTCTCCCTGTTAAAAATTTTTATTTGTTTTTTACTAAAAAGCTTCAGAAGGTTTTACTATCTTTTCATTATACATAACCTTCAGTGCTCGAATCTTTATGGTGTTGGGTGTGTAAGTAGCTCTTTGGGAATAATGGTCATACAAGCTCTCTTTGAAAACTAACAACTCACTTTTTGTTATCTGCCTGTTTCATCATTATTTTGAACCTCTTTAATTAATGTAATTATCACATTCATGCATTTATGTATTCACAAATAAATTTAGTCATTAATTCTTATATTTACTCAATAAATAATCCCTGTCCTAATTGCCAAAGCTCCAAATTAGGAAGCACTTGTCCTCTGTCTTTAAGAAACTCGGTCTTGGGGAAAAATCGTATTTCTGAAGAGGCAACAGTGTGTAAACTATGCTTAATGGTGGTGTGGACAGGGTGCTATTCGAGCACTTCATATGTTCTCAAAACTGCTGTTTTTCTACTGCCCCGGGTGTTTCTCTGCTGACAATAGAACCTTAACAGTACAATTGAGGTCCTACACCAGGTTATATGTTGAAGGGGTATCAACAGTTGGGTGCTCACAGAATCATCTGGCAGGGGGGAGGGTCACCTGTTAAAAATACAAATTCATACACTGACTCTTCTGATGCAGTGGTTATAGGGTGAGGCTTAGAAGTCCATATTTTTAACATGAGTGCCAGTTCATTCCAAATATTAGCATATTTGGACAAATAGCACCAAGTAAATTTAGAATTTATAGCAATACATATACCATGAAAAGGGAAGGGGGATATACAATCCCTGTTTAACACAGAGTGCTTTTATAAAACTTCAGTTGAATCCAAAAGCCTAAAGGCCTTAAGTTAAGGTTATGGGGAATAACCTTTAAACACTGTGGGAAAGAGAAGACATTTTATTTCATAATATTCATGGTTTTTTTCTGATCCAAATGTCTCCTGTCTCCTAACCTAGGTTTCCATTTTAAAATAATTCCACTGTGTGCCTTTGAACTATTTTACATGGCTAATTAAATGTTAAATGGAATAATTTATTTGAGGAAGACACCCACGATACGTGCCTCTGGTTCATAATGCACTTGCAAGTACCCTGATGCCTTTCACCTCTCAGGCTCTGGCCTAAATGCCAACCCTCTGCAAGCCCCATGGCTACATCACATCTGATGCTTTGGGGCAGGGGATTTATGTTAAAGCTGGCCAGTCAGGGCTTTATACCCAAGTCCTATGGACTAGCCTTTCCTGTCCTCACTTGGTCAGACAGATACTAATACAACTGAAGCACCTTTTAGAATCTCTTCAACTTTATGAAACTCACTTAAGTAACAAGGACACAAACTGACCTATGGATGAAGCCTCGCCCTGTTTCAGAGGCCATTCTCCCATAGAGGGAACTTAACATGGGCTTTCTCACCTTCCCTCTCTTACACTGCAAATGTCACCTTTCCTCTGACCCTCAGGCAGATCCCACAGTCTCTCATCACTTTCAGAGTTGCAGTGAGGGTGCTGACTCATTTTTTTGATATTTGATGCTAACAGTTCTTAAGCCCTTCCTTTACTCTTGTCTTTGTACCCCACATCTGGGCGAGCTGATAAGGAAGGCTGGTGCTTCCTCCACTGGCACTGGGGAGGAGATTCAAATCACATAGGCTCTGACCCGCACACATATGGGCAAACTTTCACCTAGCCCCACTCCCAAATCACAGCACAAACCTTTTTCTGGCTCTTTAAAACTGTTTTAAACTTGCTTAAAGGACCTACACTGTTCTCTCCAAAGACCTCAGTTACGTAAGTAATCTTTGTATACATTCTTGGTGTTTTTGTGTGTTTGGTGTTAGCATTCTACATCACAACCAAATTTATTTTTGAGGGGGAGTCCATCTGCCTCTTCTGGTGATTAATCATGACAAGAGTCCTGTCTGGTCCAGTTTAAAATTTCAATATAATACCTGATTTAAAATATTCCTTTCCCTGTAGCCAACGATACTTTAACTCAAAGACACTAAAGGGTACGTGTGTGTGTGTGTGTGTGTGTACACACATGTACACACAAACATGATACATATGTGCTCATTTGCTCCTCCTGCCTATCCCCATCTTGGAGTTAGGATTGGCAGGAAAATAATTTTATTCTGGGATTATTTGTTCTCCTTCCTTTATAAGCCTAACTCCACTCCTGCCATTCTAAAGGTGGGAGTGTAGTGTCCATCCAACTCTTTTGATTACTACTTTAGCAGATGCAGTAATGCTCACCAAACAGTCCATTTACTTCCCTGCATTTTCCAGCCCCTTCTCCAGTTCAGAGAAAGCCATGTGACTAGATTGGACTGATGGTCTAAGTGGAAATTCCATGTGCCATGTGTGGTCAGAGGCAAATAAGAGAATGTGTGAGTTCTCCATACTCTTTTCTCTTTGACTGGACACCCTGAAAGCCACATGTTGAAATGGCAGCATCATATGCTGACTCAACCTGGAATCCCTTCTCCAAGCAACTATGTGGAACAGAATCCCTCTATCCTTTAATATACGCCCAAGCCCCCTTCTGTCTGGTAACCACCATACTGTTGTCTTTGTACATTTTTGTTTCTTTTGTTTGTCTTGTTTGTTCATTCTGAGGTCAGTTTTTGCTGTTTTCAGTTTTACAAGGTCTGTGTTGAAAAAGCCCAGCCATTGTTAACATAACAAGGATGGTTTGCAGGACATGGATGTAACCTGGCAGCCAAGGAGAGTGGACTGAAATGCACATGTGTGAACAATGATGACTTCACTGTACTAGTCAGTAGGGGCAGTAGACACCACTGAATGAGCATGTGTACTGTGTGGCCATTGCATTCAAAATGACTGAGCAATTAGAACAACAGATCTGCATCTAATTTTGCATTAAGCTTGAATACTCTTTCATGGAAACTAGATGATTCAGAAGGTTGCACCTATGGACTACTAGTGATGGGCAGCTTCATCATGACAACATTCTCCCTTGCTCATCATGTCTTATGCAGAATTTTTTGGTGAAACGTCAAATTACCCAGGTGATTTTTGCACCCTGCCACTTTTGGCTTCTCCAAAAACTAAAATCACCTTTGAAAGGAAAGAAATTTCAGACCATCGATGAGATTCAGGAAAATACAATGAAGTAGCTGATGGTGATTTGGAGAACTGTGTGAGGTTCCAATGTGTCTACTTTGAAGGGGACTGGGTTGTCATTGTCCTATGTACAATGTTTCTTGTATCTTTTTCAATAGATTTCTCTATTTTTCATATTACATGACTAGTTACCTCTGGACAGACTGCTTTATTTCCTGATATATTCATAAAAGATGCCATAGTGACCACACTAACCAAAGACTGGTCCATTTTTTTTAAACCTCTTTCTCTCAGAGATGCTCATCTCAGACCCTAATTTACCTAATAGAGTCTAAGTCAGGGATCAGCAAGTTACAGGCCAAATCTGGCCAGCAGCCTTTTTCTGTGAATAAATTTGTGTTGGAACATAGTCATGCCCACCTATTTAAGTACTGTCTATGCTGCTTTTGTGCTACAAGAGCTGAGTTAAGTAGGCACACAGGAAATAAATGGCCCACAGACCTGAAAACATTTACTACCTGATCTGTTACATTAGAAAATGTTTGCCTTCCCTGGTCTAATCAATTATTTTATATATTCTATGACTATCAATTAAAGTAGGAGGTCCCTAAAAGCATGGTCTGATATGATTTCTCTTTATATTTTCAGTGCCTATCACAGTCTTGTTGGAAAGAGGTGCTCAAATTCAGAATAAATAAAAATAACCTAATCCATCTGCATAAATAATCATGCTCTTCTCACACCCATTCTTTTTTTTTTAATTTATTATTTTTTATTTAGTTTTCCTTGGGGAGGGGGTACCCCTGCTCTGTAACAATTCCCTCTCTCAGATATTAAGACCTGTTATAATCTTTATAAAGAGCAATGAGTGAAGGTCTCACACTTCTCTAGCTGCTTCAAGCTGGACATCGTCATCGTCCTACCTAGCCTTGGGTCCAGAAATCCTTAATAAGACTGGGGGTCCCCACACCCATTCTTAAGGACCATGGAAAAGAACTATTGAAAACCAGGTATAGAGGAATTTTTTAAAAATTAGGACAATTTTGGGTTTTCAGGAAAACCTGTATCAAAAGGTCAAACTCTGGTCTTGCTGTGTTACAAAATGTTGCCTTTGGTCTCATTTCTGTGATCTAGAAATGGGAAGATAGTGATGTGAGGGAAGGACCAATGCAACGTTATGTCCCAAGGGAATTCTCATATGTAATCATTTCCCAAAAGTATTTATCAGGCTGTCCCACTGTCGGGTGCTGAGCAACTTGGCTAAGGAGTAGCTAAGGGAGCATGCTGGGGATATTTGTATTCCCTGCTCACTCATCCCAGAAGGCAAATTCTGCCTTGACATTTGGTATCACAGGAGAAAGGAGGCTTGGGGGAAACAAATGTAGCCCGTACTCTGTGCTCTTTCTACCTTCTTTGAGTGCTCTTGGTTGACTTTCCCTACATAGATAAATCTGGAAAATGACTGGAATGTAAATTAGTTTTTTTTTAAGCCTCATAGATCTAATACCTTGTGAAGTAGGCATTAAGGCATGAAAGGGCTCAGGAAAATATTCTGGCTAGTTTGTGGAACAACCAGGCCAGAGGTGGCAAATGTGTACAGAATTTATTTCTATTCTGACCCCGTCTCACTCTTCTACTATCAGGCATCACTAATAGGTCACTGTGTTCCTTCAGACAGAGCCTCAGAATCTTTCCTAAAATGTTCAAATAGCTACTACCAATTAGTCAGCATTGGTGCATGAGATGGAACCTTATTTTCCAAAGCTGGTTTTACATATTTACTTCACCTTTAGCTTCTCATGAAGTAATTGATCAAGGCCTTGAAGACAGGAAGAGGGGAGGCCTCACACCAAAGCATTCTCAGCAGAGTGCAGAGCACAAAGGTGTGAGGTGACCAGATGGGGTAAAGCAGAGTGTCACATGAAACAAACTTGAAATAGGAAGGAGGAGACAGATTGAGGTAGGCATTGGCATCTAAGCCAGAATATTTGAATATGCAAAGTCAGTGTTCCCAAAGGCTGGTAAAGGATTTAGGGCTTTCTAGAGAAACAGAACCAATATGATAAGATGTGTATACACACATATACAGAGAGATGGGGGGTGGGGGGGAGAGAGAGAGAGATGCTAACAAGCTGGGAATTCCCTGAGGTGTTGAGGTTGACCTCTTAAATCTAAGGCAGTGGGAGGCAGAATTCCTTCCTCTGCAGAGAACCTTAGTCTTTTTCTCAAGTACTTCAACTGATTGCATGAAGCCCACACACATTATGGAGGGTCATCAGTTTTTCTCAAAATCTACTAGTTTAAATGGTAATTGCATCTAACAAACACCATAATTGAAATACTGACTCATATTTGATCAAACAATAAGGCATCTTAGCTTAGCCAAGTTGACACGTTAAAATTAACTGTCACAATAATAATAGGTAATTTTCAGAGGCAGACAGATTTATGTTTTTAAATTAATTTTATATATTTTAACTATTTACATGAAACTTCTGATTTTACAGAAATTATTGTTTGAAAAAAGATAAATTTATATAAGTAAAACAGTTTTTAAGAAAATATTACCTAAATATTGAATACAGGTGAAATATAGATGTGGTGAGTATATGAGGGTTATACTGAAATAAGATCAGAGAATGGTAAGTACCAGAGATTTGCTCTACTCCTGTAACAAGAAAATGCCATAAGGAAATGGGGTTTTAGAAAGATCAATTCTGTTGCCCTGAACAAAGTCCACAAACAGAAAAAAGTCAGCAGCAGATAATGTAAAATTTTACTCTTGCTGTAATAATAATTTATTTTCTAAGGAGGCTAACATTTTACAATATTTTCTGAATGTAATTTTCCCAATCTGCTGTGTTGTTGTTGTTTTTTTAATTTGCTGTTGCTACTTTGTTTTTCACAAGTAGAAATTTTAAATTTTATGTAATATGATTAGCTGGTCTTTTAATTTATGATTTATTAAAATGATGTTTAGCTTAGGAAGTCATCCTTGGGTTTAAATTCACAGATCTAATACCTTACTTGAATGGACATTTGGAAACATCTCTTTTAAAAATATTTAACCTTTCAAATGTATCTGGGATTTATTTTGTTCTACACTGTGAAGATTTAGACCTAAATTAATTTTATTTCCCTGAAATTCCTACTCAGTTATTCCTGCATGAGTTAACAAATAGTTCTCCTTTTTTGGTGATGTAGTTTTTATTTTATAGCAAAATTTTATATGAAACAAAATTAGTTTCTGAACTATCTCGTGTGTTTTATGTATCTATTTACTACTTCTTTCAGTAGTATCTTATTTAAATCATCATAGCCTTGTAATATATTAAAATATCCAGTGTGGCGCCCCCATCTCAGATTCTTCAAACTCTTCTTTGATAAACTTACCTATTTTTCTTACTGAGTATGTAAGAATGTAGTCATTCTCCAAAATTATCATAGAATATTAATTAGATTTTGTGTAAATCATTATAAGGGCTATAATGAATTTATGTATAATCTATTTAAGTAGGAATCCATGCACATTTTAAATCAATGCCTGATGTTTGTGACCATATAGCAGAGGCAAGATTAGAGTCAATGCATTAGTCTACAATAACAACAAAGAAATTTCCCCTCAGTTGCCTCCTTCACTTGTGCAAATTAAATGTATAAATAGCCAAATGTAATTAATTAATTTATTTTTTTACTTTAGCACCTAAATATCTGGTGAAGACGTAATCCTGCACTCAAGGATCCAACATTGTCAGTGAATGGATTTAGAAACCCTGATTTTAACTTTCATTTTAATTCCTTAATATTTCAAATGTAAACCCATGATTTATTTCTGCAAAGATCTTCACCTTGGGTGTTTAATTTTTTTTTTCTCATTTCCTTTGCCCTCCTCATGCTGGTGGTATCTGTATACCGATCTTCTGGCCCTGACTACTTATGGGTACTCTTGAATCGCTCTTGACAGCAGAAAGCAGTGATTGGACAGGTTGAATGATTCAGTGGAAACAATCTGATCTCATTTCAGCCTCTTGTGAGAGACAACCTGCTGTGAACTAGAATGATAATGCTGGGAATTATCTTACTCCTGCAGGCCTCTCTTCCTTTTTTGTCCTTGTGTATGACTGCTAAAAGAATTTAAAGCATGTAAAAACATGGTAAACATAGATTTATTGACTTGGCCATTGAACTGGACATCTTGCCTTCTTACAAGTAAAACAGATGAAGAGTATCACAGACTCTAGGTTTTGCTTAGAAGGTCAAAGTGTTTAGGTGTCTTCATATAGGTTGCCAACTGATGGATGCAGTGATGTTATTTTCCTTTAAAGTAGACTTTCAGTTTTGAACAGAGATATAAAATCAAAACAAAACAACCAAACCAAAGGAATTTTTGTAAATGGGACACGAGCTGCAAACACTGACAAGAAGAATAGAGTTGACATGATGTGACTGGCCAGTTTTCTGAGTTGAAGGAAAGGAATCCTCCATTTATAGCTGGCTAAGGGAGTCCAGTTAGTTACACTGCAGAAAAAGCTAAGAAATGGTAGGAGAACCACCAGCAGAAGGGAGAAAAACTGGATGTAATGAAGTATAAGGCACAGAAGAAACAGCACCCTTTAGAGTTGGTGATGCCAGTGTTGAAAATTATGGTGACTGCTGTTACATTGCTGGCCCCCAATGGTCCACATCTCAGTCGTTGCCCTTGTGAAGTCCTCTCCCTTTACAGCTGAGCTGGAATGTGACTTATTTTAACTAGTCAGAAGTCTCAGAGCCATGCTGTTAAGAGTTCTTGGTCTAATCCTTAAATTTTGTTACCCTGATGGAGCTACATGGAGAGGCCAAAGGAGAAACCACATAAGAGAGAGAGGCCCCAAGAGAAAAGCACAGCCATCCCGGTGTCCCAGCTGGCCTAACCAGCTGGATGAATTCACATGAGTGACCATTGGCAAAATCAGTGGAAGAATCACCCAGCTGAGCCCAGCTAAGCCCAGCTAGGATTGCAAAATTGTGAGGGTAAAAAAATATTCACTGTTTTAAGCCAGTATTTGGGGGATTTTTTTTTTTTTTTACACAGTAAAATATAGCAGCTGTATGATAATGGAATAGAACATTCAAGGATTAAGACCCAATGGCTCTGTTTTCTGGTACAGCATCTTGTAAAGATGCAGGCCTGGACCCACAGCTAGCTTAGTTCAAACCTTCACTGTGTTGCTTTTTTATCTCTGTGGCCTTGGGAAAGGTGTTTAAACTTTCTGGGGTTCAATCTTGCTTTCTATAAAATGAGAAACCGATTTCTTCCCTCACAAGATAGTTAAGAAATGGAATAAATGAACACTTGGGACACATATTAAGTACCTACCAACCATTACTTCTATTCCATTTCATCTCTGTTGTTTCTTCACCCCCTGAGCAGATAAAAGTTAACTCTTAAAGGTAGTCCTGTGACTAACTAAAGGCAGTTCTGTCATAGGTCAGTTTTTTGTTCTGTGTCTTTAATAAATAATGATTGTATTCATATGAAGAAGAAGTAAAATCCTAATATACAAGTGAGAGATTTTTTAAAAAAATTTTAATAATGGCAGTTTGGGGACCACTGCTGGAGTCAGTGCACATTTGTGTCTACATCCCAAACTGTCTACACCTGCTCCCCTGGAGGGCCACAGTTGCTTATTTGACTAAGCTGGGGTCACCAAGGTACAGTGATGTTATATTCAGTATACTTTATTACAGAAGGCATAAAGACATATGCTATATTTCCATTATATTTTCACCAAAAAAAGCACTGCTATCTCAACTGTTTGTAAAGTTCACTTAGGCAAAAATTGCATGTTGTGAGGCAGTACTGGATAACATTTGGCACTACTGAGTACTCATCTGTATACTGGGAGAGATTTAGGGCCCTGGAAAGAGAGAACTCTCATATTGAGTATCTGAATTGTTAAAACTGTGTGGACACCAAGTTTCCAAGCTTTATGAGAAAACATGCACACACACACAAATAGACAAAAACACACAAAAGAAAGGATTATGGAGAAAAGTAATGCTTCCCTGTCCACACTTTCCAATTTATAAAATGAGAAAGCCACACTAGAAGTCTCCCCAGGGTCACTTCCAGCTCTCAGTGCAGCAGACACCTCAAATCCTGGGCCTGTGTTAGCCCTCGAGGACAGTGAGATTAAACACAGAGGTGACTGTCCAGCAAACCTCTACTTGCAGAGCTTAAAACAGAAAAGGATTCAAAATTCTCTTTTAGGTTATGCTTTTTATTTTTAACTGTGTTTTTATTGTTTCCATTTTATTTTAAAAGATAAATGAAAGTTGCAATTTGCCAAGCTGCTACATATTTCGTTGCTTATGCCACTGCCCTAGAAAGGTCATGTAAAACAATTTTCTAAAATGTATTTTTAATGAAAACTCAGGTGCCTGAAATTTGTCTTAAGCAAACTTTTTTTCTTCAGACCTCTTATACTGCTTTAAAGTTTCCATGTCATAATGCCAAGAACATGGCAAAGGAATTTGGACCAGTGTAGTAAGTACCTTACATTAGTCTAGCTCAAAGTTGCTTTTCTTTCAATGGCTTAGAAGAGCCATTCAAATGCTTTGATTCTACTAATAAAAGTTACTAGAGGGTAGATAAATGCCCATGTAATATTAAGCCTATTACAATGGCCACATGCAAAGCTTAAGCACAGTAAATTCTTACCAAGGACTCCAAATAAGGGCAGATTAACTTGAAAGAAAGCATGAGAAAATAAGAGTTGAAGTGAGTCTGGGAGTGTACTTCTCCTCTCCAAATTAGGTTCCACAATTAGAATGGACATCTGCTAAAGCCCCCTCTAATGTAGCCTGGAAAATTTCTCCCCAAAGTCTCTGTGTGCTTCCAGAGTGCTGACTCACCCCAGGCCTCCCCGTGGAGCATGCACACTAGACCAGTTTCTCAGATGTCCTGTGGTGATCAACCAGTTTGCGTCTCCCATATCCTCATCCACTGTGGACTGACATTGTGTAAAATATAATAAAAAAGAATCACTAGGATTATGGCACATGAAACATAAACATACAAAACACAAGTCTCAATATTTTTATTATTACTCGGTCAAATTGCAATAAAAGTTTCTAAGCACCCCCTATTTCTACACTTAACTTGTTGCTGATAATAACATACTTGGCTGATAGTATTGTCTGGTCCCCAGGGATTATTTCAGAAGTGTTCTTATGACCGAGCTAGTCCCATTCCATGGAATATTGGGACTTTAGTTGAGAACACTGGGACAGCACTTCTGTTTTTCCTGCCGGGATGCCATCTTGGGACCACAAGAGAAGTGGACTGGGAATGAGGCAACACTGAAAAAGCAGAACCAAGGTTTGGTGAGTCAGAAGCTCAATCTCCTCCTCTATTGTGGAAAAATATAAGCCAATTAATTGCAATTTTTGCTGAAGCCAGAATTCATCTGGTTTTCTATCATCTGCAAGAGAAAGAGTCCTATGTGACACAGTGATTAATCTGCACATCTCCCCACGAGCTCGCAACCGTCTTCTCTTTTGCCAGTCATCTTCCAAAACAGAGATCTGGGTATGCCTTTCTTCCGGTTATAAAACTCTTAGCTTCTCACTGCCCTCGGTACACAGTTCAAATTAAGCTTCTTCAACTGTCATTCAATGTCTTCCACAACTGAGTCACTCTTCTACTTTTTTAGCCTAATTTTTGCTACTCTCATCCTCAGACACTTACCTTATGATTTATTGTGACCAGACATGTCTTTTTATACATGTTATAGATTTGCTTATGTTCCCTCTGGATGCATTGGGCTTCCTCCACCTACACCCTTTCTAAGAATAGGACCTTGAGAACATAAGGTGCTCATTATTTTTAAATGGTAAGCATCATACATTACCAACATTCCTGCTGATTCAGGGGCTGTTTGTGAGAGTGCTGACAGGAAGGCAAATTGATGACCCTGATATTTAACAAACCTGCATTTAGACTCCAAAGATCTCATTATTAGAGAGTCTAATGGTCATATTACCTATATTTCAGAAACCAATAAGCTTTGACAAAGTACAACTTGAAGTTACTGTAAAAATAAGTAAGCAAGAAATACAAACATACATCTACACCAAAACATGTACACAAATATTCACACCAGCTTTATTGATAATAGACAAAAAATAGAAACACAAATGTTCAACTGATTAATCTTTAAGCAAAACTTACAATAAAATATTTTTTTAAAAAGAAATAATGATATGTGTTACAACAGAAATGACCCTTAAAACCATGCTAAGTGAAAGAAGCCAGATACAAAAAAAAAAACAAAACAAAACATACACACACACATTGTATGATTCCATTCATATGAAATGTTTGGAACTGACACATGTACACAGAAAGTAGAACAGTGGTAACCTAGAGCTAGGGGCGATAAGAAGATTGAAGTTTAAAGGTTGAAGGGAACAGAGGTTCTTTATAGTGATGAAAATGCTCTAAAATTGATTGTGGTGATGGATGCACAACTTGAATACACCAAAATCAATTGAATTATACACTTTTAATACGGTGAATAGTGTGGTATGTGAATTATGTCTCAATAAAGTAAACTAAAATGGAGGACGTTTATAAGAGCTTTATTCATAGTTGACAAAACTGGCATTCAACCAACATGTCCAAGGTGAATGGATAAATAAATTGTGGTGCATCTAGATGCTGGAATGTTATGCAGCATTAAAAAGAAATGAGGGGAGAGGAGAAAAGATGGCGGCAGAGTAGGTAGCAGTGTTGTCTGCTTGCTCCCATTGCAGAAGGACTTGGAGTACAAACATGGAGAGGAGTGAGTGCATGTGGATTTCAGATAGTGAAAACAGGGAAGGGTGTGTGGGAGTGGCGTGAAAGAGGGCAGAAAGCTCAGCCTGCACTCTCAAAGCAGAGTCACTGGGCTTCCCAGCCCGGAGCCTCTGCCGCACCGCACCCAAAAGGGGCAGCTGCTGACCGGCTCATTAGCCAGGATCTGCTTGGAAGCTTCCCCCTGCCATAGGTGCACCAACCAGCAGAGTCCCAGAGGGAGTCAGTGCGAAGGTTTGGTTGAAACAGCCGGAGGCGTGGAAAGACAGTGAACAGCCCAGACTTTGAGAAACTGTATGAACTGAGTCTAGCTGGGCACTCCCTTGGCTGGCAACCCTGAGCTGACAACTCTGCACACCAGGTGCTCACAACAAGGCTCCACCAAACAAAAATGCAGAACTGAGCCAGGGAGAGGGGCACTTACAGGAAAGCTGCAGTGGAACTGCAGACTCAGTAGGGACCCCAAGCAGGGAAGTGGCACATGCAGGAGTACAGGCAGGGGTGCGGGCTGGTGCTGCAGCTTGGAGGCAACACAGAGACTTTTTTGAGGAGCGGAGATAGGACTTGAGTCTGGGCAGAGACTATTGGCATGTGCATGCTGGCCCACCAGCAGAACAGCATTGCTAGACAAGCCTGAGGAGGGCTGAGGGTGCCGCAGGACCACGGGGGAGGGGACTCAACTAAGTGCGTCTCACAGCAGAGCGGCAGCAGGCCCAGAGTGAGAGCCTAGCAACAAGTGGAGATCCAGAATCAAGCTGGATCTCCTCACAGCCAGCCAGCCAGAAAAGATTTGAAACCCATGGAATTCTGACCAGGGGTGGATACAGAAAAAGAAGACAGTGCCCAAAGGTTGCACTGGGTAAAAACTCTTTCTTTAATCTGTTACCTACCTTCTATCCCTCCTATTCTTCTTTAATTTTATTTTTTTTCTTTGTCTGTTTTGTTTACCCTCCCTCTCACACTAAACATATAGCTTATGACTGCTATATAAACCTAATACTATGCACTTCCACTTTCTCACTTCATTCTGCATTCTTCCCTCCCCTTTTCAGCCTACAATGTAAATATTACATACCGTCTCACATAGTCTTGACCCTACTTGCTACTATGATTATTCTATCATTTTCCCTCTCAAAAATAATCTTTCTTTCATTTAAAACAACTCTTATCTGTATCTCCTATAGTATAATAGTCTTAACCTCTTTATATTAAATTAATACTGGCTCATTAGCTGCTGATAATGTGATTGTGGGTGGGGGATGGTTTGTAGGGTGTGGGTTTCTTGCCTGGGTTGTGTGTTCATGTTTTAACAGCATCTCCACAAAAGAACTCAAGACAAGGTGGGCAGAGTGACTCTCAATCAACTAGCCAGAGGGAAGAATCCACCAAAGAGTAACTGAAATACAACCAGACAGCTTAAACAAACGGCATAAAAGGCATCCCAAGAGCATCAGGCTTAGGAGATCAAAGAGACTGCACCACTGAATTCCCCAGGTCTCCTATACAGAATATCATACCATGAAGGTGGGAAATCAAAGCAGACAAATCTAAGAAACAGAAACAAACAAGAAGCATCCAACATGGGAAGACATAGAAACAACCTCCTAATGAAAGGAAAAGAGAAATCCTCAGAAAGACAGATAAATGGAATAAACATAAGCCAACTATCAGACATGGAATTCAAAAGAATGGTTATAAGGAAGCTCAATGAACTTGACATACTCAAAGAAAACTACAACAAACTCCAGGGGAATTACAAAGAACTCCAGGGAAACTACAAAGAACTCCAGGGAAGTTACAAGGAACTTACGGAGAACTACACCAGCATAAAAGAGGACATAGAAACTATCAATAAGAACTAGGAAGAAATGAAGAACACAATTTCTGAACTGAGGAACGCAGTAGAATCAATCAAAAGCAGAATAAATGAAGCAGAGGATCGGATCAGTGAGTTAGAGGACAATGTAGATAAAAATTCCCAGACAATACAGCAAAATGAAAAAATACTGAAAAAGAATGAAGAAGCCATAAGAGAACTGCTGGACAACATGAAATGAAAAAAGTTTGAATCATAGGGATACAAAAAGGTGAAGAAGAAGAGCATGGGATAGAAAACCTGATTGAAAAAGTAATGATAGAAAATTTTCCTAAATTGATGAGAGAAAAAGTCATGCAAGTCCAGGAAGCACAGAGGGTCCCAATGAAGATGAACCCAAAAAGGCACACTCCAAGGCACATCATAATTAAAATGGCAACATTTAAAGACAAAGAGAGAATCCTAAAAGCAGCAAGAGAAAAACAGCAAATAACATACAAGGGAGCTCCGTTAAGGCTATCAACTGATTTCTCAACAGAAACACTACAAGCCAGAAGGGAATGGCAAAAAATATTTCAAGCAATGAACAACAAAGGCCTACAACCAAGAATACTCTACCCAGCAAGGCTCTCTTTCAAAATGGAAGGTGAAATAAGGAGTTTCCCAGACAAAGGAAGTCTAAAAGAATACATCACCACCAAACCAGCATTGCAAGAGATGCTAAAGGGAGTACTCTAAGAAAAAGAAGAAGAAAAAAGAGGGAGAGGAACACAAGTACAAAGGGAAATAAATAAATACCTGTCAACAACCTTAAATGTAAATGGATTAAATGCTCCAATCAAAAGACAAAGTGTAGCAGAATGGATACGAAAACATGACCAACATATATGCTGTCTACAGCGACACACCTCAAAACAAAAGATTTACACAGACTGAAAGTGAAGGTATGGAAAAAAGTATTCTAAGCAAATGGACATGAAAAAAAGCTGGGGTAGCAATATTTATATCAGGCAAAATGGATTTCACAGCAAAGGCCATAAAAAGAGACAAAGAAGGACATTTCATAATACTTAAGGAAAAAATCCATCAAGAAGATATAACCCTGGTAATCATATATGCATCCAACATAGGAGCACCCAAATATATAAGGAAAATACTAGAAGACTACAAGGATGATATCAACAGCAACACACTCACAGTAGGGGACTTTAATACGCCATTATCAACAATAGACAGATCTTCAAAGCAAAGAAACACCAAGGATATTGAGGCATTGAAGAACACACTAGATCAAATAGACTTAACTGATATATAGTAGTACCTCTATATATCACGATTCACTTATCGTGGCCTCACTGTATCACGGTTTTTTTTTTTAATATTATATTTAATTATTTACCATGGATTTTTCACTATATTGCAGGATTTTGCGGTACTGTATATGTATGTTGTTAAAGCTACGTAGGTTTAAGACTGTAGAATAAATGTAAGGTTCTTAGTTCACGGGGGAGAGAAGGGACTGGAATATAATACTCACGATAAGTGAAGGAATACTGTATATAGAATTTTTACCCCAAAGAAGCAAAATATATATATTTTTCAAGTGCTCATGGGACATTTTCAAAGACAGGCCACATGATAGGACACAAAACAAGCCTCAACAAATACAAGAAAATTGAAATTATATGAAGCATCTTCTCAGATCACAATGCCTTGAAACTAGGAATCACCTCAAGGAAAAAACTCAAAGACATTCAAACTCATGGAGAATGAATAACATGATATTAAATAATGAATGGGATAACAATGACATCAAAAAGAAATCAAGAAGTTTCTGGAAACTAATGATAATGAACACACAACAGTCCAAAACCTGTGGGACACAGCAAAAGCAGTCCTGAGAGGAAAGTTCATAGCAATACAGTCCTACCTGAAAAGGATAAAAGAATCTCAAATAAAAAATCTAAATCTACAGCTACAAGAACTAGAACAACAACAAACAAAGCCCAGGGCAAGTGGAAAAAAGGAAATCATCAATATCAGAGCAGAATTAAATGAGATAGAGACTAAACAAACAATTCCAAAGATCAACAAAAGTAGGAGCTGATTCTTTGAAAAGATAAACAAAATCGACAAGCCTTTAGCCAGGCTCATCAAGAAAAAAAGAGAGAGGACCCCAAAAAATAAAATCAGAAATGAAAGGGGAGAAATCACGACCGATATCAAAGAAATACAAAGGATTGTAAGAAATTACTACAAACAACTGCATGGCAAAAAACTTGACAATGTAGATGAAATGGACAAATTTCTAGAAACATATAATCTTCCAAAACTGAATCAAGAAGTAGAAAGCCTGAACAGACTGATAACAAAGAGTGAAATTGAAACAGTAATCAAAAAAACTCCCAGGACACAAAAGTCCCAGACTGGATGGCTTCACAGGCAAAAATTACAAAACATTTAGGGAAGAACTAATTCTTGCCATTCTCAAACTATTTCAAAAAATCCAAGAAGAGGGAAAACTCTCAAACTCTTTCTATGAAGCCAGTGTTACCCTAATTCCAAAACCAGGTAAAGACACAATGAAGAAAGAAAACTACAGGCCAATATACCTGATGAACATAGATGCTAAAGTCCTTAACAAAATACTGGCAAACAGGATCCAGCAACACATTAAAAAGATCATACACTATGATCAAGTGGGATTCATCCCAGGGATGCAAGGATTGTTTAATATTCACTAATCAATAAATATAATACACCACCTAAACAAAATGAAAGACGATAATTACATGATAATATCAATAGATGCAGAAAAAGAATTTGATAAAGAACAACACCCATTTATGATGAAAACACTCAGGAAAATGGGAATAGAGGGAGCATACCTCAACATAATTAAGGCTATATACAAGAAACCTGAAGCCAACATCATACTCAATGGACAAAACCTGAAAGCATTCCCTCTGAGATCAGGAACAAGACAAGGATGTCCACTCTCTCCACTCCTATTCAACATAGTTTTGGAAGTCCTAGCCACAGCAATCAGACAAGAAAGAGAAATAAAAGGCATCCAAATTGGAAAAGAGGAAGTAAAACTGTCATTATTTGCAGATGACATGATAGTGTACATAGAAAACCCTATAGACTCCACGAAAAAACTACTCAACATAATAAGCAATTTTGCAAAATAGCAGGGTACAAAGTCAATATTCAGAAATTGAAGGCATTCCTGTACATCAACAATAAAATATCATAAATAGAAATTTAAAAAAAAAATCCCATTTACTATAGCAACAAGAAAAATAAAGTACCTAGGAATAAATTTAACCAAAGTGGTAAAAGACCTGTACTCTGAAAACTACATAACCCTGAAGAAAGAAATTAAGAAAGATACAAATAAATGGAAGCAAATACCATGCTCATGGATGGGAAGAATCAACATCATTAAAATGTCCGTACTACCCAGAGAAATTTACAGATTCAATGCAATCCCTATTAAAATACCAATAACATATTTCAAAGGCCTAAAACAAATACTTCAAAAATTTATATGGAACCAAAAAAGACCCCAAATAGCCAAAGCAATCTTGAGACAGAAGAACATAGCAGGAGGAATCACAATACCAGATATCAAACTATACTACAAAGCCACTGTGATCAAGACAGTCTGGTACTGGCGTAAGGACAGACATAGATCAATGGAACAGAATAGAGAGCCCAGAAATAAACCCAGGTCTATATGGTCAACTAATATTTGACAAATGAGGATGGAACATAAAATGGAGTGAGAAGAGCCTCTTCAACAAATGGTGCTGGGAGAACTGGACAAGGACTTGCAAAAAAATGAAACTAGACCACCAACTTACACCACACACCAGAGTAAACTCAAGATGGATCAAAGATTTAAATGTAAGCCATGACACCATAAAAATCCTAGAGGAAAACATAGGCAGGAAAATTTCAGATATCCCACCTAGCAATATTTTCACCGATACATCTTCTAAGGCAAGGGAAATAAAGGAAAGAATAAACCAATGGGACTACATCAAACTAAAGAGTTACTGCTCAGCAAAAAAAAAAAAAAAACATCAGCAAGATGAGAAAAGAAACCAACAATATGAGGAAACTTATTTGCCAATGATACTTCAGACAAGGGATTGCTCTCTAAAATATATAAAGAACTTACACATCTCACCACCAAGAAGACAGACAGCCCAATTAAAAAAATGGGCAAAGAACCCAAACAAACACTTCTCCAAGGAGGATACACAGAGGGTCTGTAGACATATGAAAGAATGCTCAACATCACTAGCCATCAGAGAGATGCAAATAAAAACCACGAGATACCACAAACAAGTGCTAGGAAGGATGTGAGAAACAGGATCCCTAGTGCTCTGTTGGTGGGAATGCAGACTGGTGCAGCCACTATGGAAAACAGTATGGAATTACCTCAAAAAACTAAAAATGGAACTGCCTTTTGAATCAGTGATTCCACTGTTAGGATTATAACTGAAGAATCCTGAAACCCCAATTCAAAAGAACTTTATGCACCCCTATGTTCATAGCAGCACTATTTACAATAGCCAAGTGCTGGAAACAGCCTAAGTGCCCATCTGTATATGAGTGGATTAAAAAACTGTGGTACATTTACAGAATGGAATACTATGCAGCAGAAAGAAAGAAGGAACTTCTGCCATTTGCGACAACATGGATGGAACTAGAGAGAATTATGCTTAGTGAAATAAGCCAGGCAATGAAAGAAAAATACCATATGATATCACCTGATGCAAGAGACTAATGAACAACACAAAGAAATGAACAAAATTCAACAAGGAACAGAATAACAGTTATCAGGGGGGAGGGGGGAGAAGGAGAAGGGGGAAAATTAGGGGAAGGGTCTAGTCAAAGAACATGTATAAATGACACATGGACATGGACAATGGGGTTGGGAATAACTGTAGGAGAAGGGGTGGGCTAGGTGGGGGGGAGCAATGGGGGAAGAAATGGGACAACTGTAATTGAAAAACAATAATTAATTAATTAATTAATTAAATGAGCTATTAGGCCATGAAAGGACATGGAGGTGATTTAAATACATATTACTAAGTGAAAGAAGCCAATCTGAAAAGGCTATACACTGTACGAGTTCACCTCAATGAAATTGTGGAAAAGACAAAATCCAGGATACAGTAAAAAGATCAGTGTTAGCCAGGCTTTAGTGGGGAGAGTGGGATGAACAGGTGGGGCACAGAGGATTTTTAGGCCAGTGACATTATTCTACATGATACTGCAATGGTGAGTACATATCATCATGCATTGGTCCTAACCCAAAGAATATATGATATATGACACTAAGAGTGAACCCTAGCATAAAGGGTGGACTTTTAGTGATAATGATGTGTCTGTGAGGTTCATCAGTTGTAACAAATGTCCCACTCCAGTGCTGGATGTTGATAGTGGAGAAGGAAGTGTGTGTGTGTGGTGGGGTGTGAGAAGTCATATGAGAACTTTGTACTTTCTGCTATATATGTTGTCAACCTAAAACTATTCTAAGTAATAAAGTTTAATGAAGGAAGAAAAGGAGTAGAAGGATCATAATGAGAACAAAGAGGAAGGAGAAGAAGACCTCATAAAGCCCATCTCAGCTGGCACCAGCTCTGAGGTTTTCCCTGATCCCTTTTTCCTCTCCCTCCTTGCAAAACACTTCATTGCTTCTTTATCTGTGTTTTATGGTTTTATCACCTCCTTTTTCTGAGCCTCTCCAATCATCCCCTTCTTTTCTCCCTGCTTATCTGCCAGTTTTCAACTGGTATGCAGCATGAATTTTGAAAACATACAATACCTATCTATTCAAGGGCACTGACCTCTTTTCTCTTAGACTGTCAAATAAAAAATTGCAACAGTTAACACAATAATAACCATTAGTATGAATGAATCAAAATTATGACTATTTTTGTCATATTGGCAAAATATATATGTGTGTATACATATATGTATATTTCGTGTGTGTGTGTCACAGAATTTTAGTAATTAGTTTATGTGTGCCATGAGATGAAAAAGGTTAAAAATTGCTGCCCTAACCCCATGACTCCCTTGGGTAATTTTCTGTCACCTTCACCACTGGGTCAAATTTGGCCTCCAAAGAATTTTCTTCCCTTGGAATCGAAATTCCCAGCAAAGCATTCCTCATTTCAACCCCTTGCCTCACCTTCTCTTCCACCACATGACAGTCAGAGTAGGGAGTCTCCTCTCAGCCTAACTACCATCTTTCTTGACTCCTCCACTTCCCAGTCTATCAACCCAGTACAAGATTTGGCCCAGACAGTGAATCCCACAGGATCAGTTAGTCATAATCAGGTACCACCAGCCTTGTTGGTTTCACCACCACCAGACTTCACTTTAATTGTGACTCAACCTCAGTCCATTTACATCTAATCAAAGCCTGTTCTGGAGACCTCATCTTCAGGTATCTCCTATGCATTGCACACTCATGACCCAGCCAAGACTGTCAATTTCAGACTTTTCCTATCATGAAGCTCAAGCCAAAGAATTGTTGCCTTTCACCTTAGCAAAATGTGATTTTAGGGTGTGACTCTGAGAAAGACCTAGACAGTTACATGATAAGTCTGTGAGGGCAGAGTATAAGTCAGAGAAAACTAGAAAGTGCCCTGAAAGTACATTTGAGTCAGAAGTTTGAGGAAATCAATGAGAGTCAGCTCCTTAGGACTGTGCATAGTTCATGGCATGCTATCAAGTAGATGAGTTTCTGTGAAATCCCACACTGAAATAAAACAGAGAAATTTGCCACCATGGAGGGGTGGAAACTACTTCCTGAATACATCCCAAAGTTTTTCTTCCTTGAGTCCAATGCACAGCAGATACTGGAAGCCTTTATTGCCAAGTTTCTATGAGGATGTTGTGGGGCCTTCCACCAGAGTCCTTGAATCCACAGAGATCTTTAAATTAAAAGATTCTTTCTCCCATTCTTTATTAGAATCCAATTCTTCTAAAACAACCTAATTTCTAGGATGGACTCTAAATTTGGGGGCTTCACATCCCTCAAAAGAAGCTCTAAATCTCTTCATGGAAATAAAGTGGGATCAGCAAATTCAGCCACCATCCTGAATCATCCTCTCTCTGTCACCTCACTTGTGAGCAAGGAAGGACAGGGGACCCTAAGACAATCACCTTCTGATGTCCATCATGGGCTTGCAGAGGGGTTCCAGAGAACTGGAGCTGGCACATAGACTCTTCTGCCTGTCACAAACAGCATCCTTGGCAGAGCAAGTCAGAGACATTCTTCAGTAGTCAATATTTACTGCCCTGCCCCCTTAAGCTGCAAGCAAGGCAAACCAGGCTGGACATGTGCCAAAGAATCAAAGTAATAATTACAGTGATAAAGTAGAAATGGGTCAGGGCAAAGAGATGGAGAAGAAATCAGAACCTGTTTCCATGCCCAATGTGCCCAGGGAGACATGAGGATATTAATGCTTTTCGATCCAAATCTAATGACAGCTTGACAACTAGCAGGCCGAGAATATCCCAAAGGATTAATGTGAATGAGAGCAAAGGATCAACTACTGTGACCACTGAAAACTCCCCAGCAAAGATATTAGTTTTCCAAAACCCTAAATCATCAGACCTTAAGAAGAACTTAATTGCTAAGTTAAAATTTAAATTGGAGAGGAAGCATAGCCAGGCCCAAGTCTAGCCCACTGACATGTCCCCTGACTCAGACAGCTCAGGGTGTCTCCAGTGTGGACAGGGGAGCATCCCAGGTGCTGCACATCCATCAGGAGGACAGAGGAGTCAGTATAGAGCAGCAGCAGGAGCCTTGGGTCCCTAAGTATGTCTTAAGGTTGCGCCAGGGAAACAAGTTCCCAACAGCTACAAGAACAGTGAGCCCCAGAGGCTCCACATCAGAAGAGCTTGGTAGAGGGGATGCATGGTTGGGAATATTCCAACCTAGAAGAAGATATTTCCTACTCTGGAGGTGGCATTAGAGGAGATGCTTGGGAGCAAGGTTCTGCAGACCCTGTCTCAGAAGGCACAATCTTGTTCTAAAATCCTTTTTGAAAATAAAATTAAGTGCTTTTTTCAATGGTTTCATCTTGGGATGAAATGCAAACAAAAATAAAAACAAAACACCAAGAAAAGTCCCAGGAAAATGGCAGCCCTATCATCCATGCAGAAGAGAGGCCCGGTTAAAAATCGAGCTGCCTTTACTGAGAAGATGGAAGCTCAGAATGTCATGACAGTTTCTAGAGGAAAAGTTGGAGTGTTGGCAGGCAATAGATATCACTTGCCCTTAAAAGCCCCATCCCTCTGCAGTGAAGTTTGGGAAAGCTCAGCAGAAGGCAGCAGTGTGGGCCCAGGCAGAGCCTGAACAGGGGCATCCTCTCAAATCCAGGGCTCCCTCCTGTGAAGTAACAAATACCAAGTCCTGCTGCCAAGCAGCTGTCTTTGCTGACCAAGCTCCACAAGCAGTAGACATACCAGAATGAGGGCTGACACCCCCAGAAAGTTGTGGGATTAAAGGACCAGCAATTATGCCAGAAGCACCCCCAATCTGTGCGTCAGAGGGACTGTGCCTCATCTAAGCCCCCACCTGCAGGCCTCCAGCTGCCCACGCGCTTCCTGCAGCTCTCAGCACCGCTCAAGGTCCTGTGTTTAGAGATCAGTCTCTACTATTTAGATCAAAAATGCATGTCCACCATTTTCAGGGGGAAAAACTTCCCACCTCTAAATAATTCCTTGTGGGGAATATTGTTTCACCCTAATAAATGTTTCTCTAGTAATAATGATGTCTTTTCTGTGTACTGTGTTGGGGTTTCGGGTGTCTCAGGGCTTGTTCTTAAGGAGAGAAAGAAGTTAGTTTATCTCCTAGTGATTGCCTCCTGTAGCTTTCAAAAGTGACCAGTTTTCCTGAATCCCCCCACACAGAATAAGCTCATTTCCTCCCTGATGGGGATGAAGACATGGGCTCCGTCTTCTCCCTTGTAGCTTTGCCTGAAGAAATGTACATAGAAGCCCATACCTTCCCCTCTCAGGGAATGCTTTATATCCTTTCTAACAATAGAAAATCAAGTCTTCTATATCTGAAGAAGACCAAGGACAGGTATATTTTCCATGAAATATCAGTAAAGAAAAAGGCAGTGGCTTAATCATTATTTAGTGACAGTGATTAGCAGATTTCACAGGTAAGTGAACCCTGAAAGGGAGTGTTTTTGGTGGATATTGCTGCAATGGATCTTTGACTAGTTCAGGAAGGGTCTAGGAATAGCATAGATCTGCCTAAAGATCTGTCTCATGGGTCATGTTAATATGTTGGGGAAGCATCTTTAACCTTGACATTGAAGTATGCCTACTGGAAAGTCATCTTGGGAAGTAGTTTCCATCTCTGGGTATTCTTTTGGGCTGTGAAATTGATGATCTTTTTTTTTTTTTTAGCAAAAGTATTACTCAGCTATCACTGGGAGAAATGTTAACCAGGCAACCACCTACCTCCCATGGTAAAATAAAGCTGAAAGAAAGGGAAAGATGCCTTAGACTAAGCGAGAAAGAACAAATGAAGAGGGGGAAAAGTGGCCTTGCTGGAGGAACAAAGGTTTCTGCCTCATCAGCCCCATACTGGGCTTCCTCTTGCCCCCAGCTTTCTCAATCTGATCTAACCTCCCCCCCTCCATGGCTGATCAGAGCGCCATACAATATACTGATGCCTTACACCAAAATGGCAGGAAGCTGTTCCTTGAGAATCCAAACTGTATTTGTAGGGATGTCATCAGGCATCCCTCTCTTTGAGGAAGGTGATTTTGGTGTCTTCTTTCCATCCATACTGATGGAAATATGCAAGGTCTTGCCTTTAGCATGGACATTTTACCTATCAGGATGGAGATGTCACCTTTGATATTCATGGCCTTGGTGGAGCTATAATAAATCTCCCCCAGAACACCTGCAGCTCATGCACCAGAGGTGAGTTCCAGACTACATACCAGGGTTACAGATATTCGGGGGCTCACCATGAACCTCCATGGAATGGATTTTTTTGGTCAAACCTGCAGAGATACACACTCTTACAATAGGGGTCTGCAAGAAAGTCAACTCCACTTGTACAGACTGGGACATAGAATGGGATGAGTGTGTTAGAGAGCTCTTCAGGCAGTTTTCTGTAAACACTGTGATTCTTGAGTGTCATGGAATAACAACAACAACAACAAAAAAAAAAAAAGCAGATGTCCACCACAAACCTCTCTCACTACCATACTTGTAGATTTTTCCAGATTATGCCATTGACCCTACAAAGTCTGAAGCGTGGAGTAAAAAAAAAAAAAAGAAAAGCCGATTTTGTGTAATCTCTGAGAAAAACAAAACGGTGAAATGGAGCCCAGTGAAGGCAACCTGAAGAGGTGAGCAGGCAGTTGAAGGTTCTAACATAAGTGTGAATCGAATATCCAAAATCCCAACCCCTCATTGCTATATCATCTCACCTTAGGGTCCTTTACTTCCACTCCATTGCAGTCACTACCCCACTGTAAAGCTTACTGCCAGGAACACCTCTGCCATCCGGAATAATACAGTCTGACCTTCCACCCTCTGAGCTGATCCCTTATGTTTCCAGCATATATGGTCCTTGTTAATATTTCAAGTCCAGGTCATTTATTTTTCTCACTTACTCCCTGTCAATCCACAAAGCTCTTGTTTCCCTCCCTTACCAATGTAGACTTGATGGTCTACTGTGTAGCTGATATTTCAAAAGCTCCACTATAAACAGGCCCCTTCCAAACCCTTTAATTCCTCATGACTGAAAAACAATCAATTCTGTGTTTTTTCCAGAAATGTCTTCCTGTAAGTCACTGATCATTATTAAATTAAATCTGACAATTGATTCTACTGGAGCCCCAGAACTACTTGGAAATTATTAATTCACCCAACAAACAAATTATTCCATACTTACTAACATGTGAACAACTTTGCACTTTCTGCTCTATTTACTGTGAACCTAAAACTGCTCTAAAAAAAATAAAGTCTAATGAAGTAAGAAGAAAAGGAGAACAAAGAGCACAGTAAGGAAGGGGAAGGAAAGACCTCACAATGCCCATCTCAGTTGGTACAAACTCTGAGGTTTACCCTAATGCCTTTCTCCTCTCCCTCCTTGCAGAACACTTAATTGCTTCTTTATCTGTTTTGTGTTCTTATTCTTACTTCTTGTCTAATTCATATCACTTCATTCTAGCTGTTTGCAGGTCTTACTTACTGCACTAAGATCTGCTGAGAACAGAAGCAAGGCCTTATAGTTTGAATATTTTCACTATGTTCATTACAGCATTATTTATAATAGCCAAAATTTGGAAGCAGCCCATGAGTCCATCAGTAGATGAGTGGAAAAAACAGGTATGGTATATTTATAGAATGGAATACCACTTGGCCACAGAAAAGAAGAAAATTCTACCATTTGCGATAGCATGCATGGACCTGGAGACCCTCATGCTAAGTGAAATAAGCCAGTCAGAGAAAGACAGATACCATATAATTACATTCGTATGTGGACTCTAATGAAAAAACTGAACTAATAGGCAAAATAGGGACAGACTCACAGAGAGCAGCCTGATAGTGCTAGGGGTGAGAGAGTGGAGGGACTGAGCAAAAAAAAAAAGAAGAACTCATGGACACAGACACAGTATGGTGATTGGGGGTGGGTGGAGGTGAAAGGGGGTATGAGGGGATAAGTGGTAATGGAAAAAAGCAATAAAATAAAAATTTTAAAACTACATAGTGAAAGTCAGTACAAGTTTGTTGTGTAAATGATGGACATTTTAGAGCCATATTAAATGCAGTTTTACAGGATTTTGCCTCAGAACATGTTCCTCTTCAGCCTTTTTGGTTTTGTGAAAAGTGCTGCACCCATGTGACTCATCCCAGAGACCATGATCAGGATCAGAATGACAGAGCACTGAGGACTGTCCTTAAAAAACTATGAACCTGGGAAAATCCTAAACTAATGATTTATCTCTAATGTGCCGCCTTCAATAGCAGAACATTTTTCTAGTAGAGCTTTGAAAAATACTCCTCCTTGGAAGCATTATAACCAAGTGCAATCTGAAATCTGAGACATGACTTTCATGTGGTGAGGTACTTCAATTGGGAAGATGTCATGGGGTTGAACAAGGATCTTACTCTAACAAGTGTCATCTTCAGATGGCTGTCTGAAATGTTACAAAACTTAAGGGTATGGATGTATATAAACTATGTGAGCTGTATCCCTGGGAGAGAACAGATTTTAAACTTTTATTACTCATTCATAACTTAGTGCAACAACTAAAATTTGCTATTCAGCATTCACAAAACCAAGTAAGTCTCAAAGAAATTTTAAGTTCTGTGTCCAAGTTCATGTTAGACAAAAAAATTCCACAGGAAACATGGTTTTGAGCACATACATGTTCCCAAGTGTAAATGTCTGGATACAAGCAAAAATTCCAGGCACTATTTGGACTTTCAAGATACTGGACATGTTTGTGGAATTCCAGCCAAGAAGGAAACCTAGACTGACATGCTCCATCTCCTTCCACAACTAAGAAGAAATATAACTACTGCAAAACCAGAAATAACCAGAAGTTCCAGAAAACAGAGCTACATGAAAGTCCAATGTATAAAGTTATAAAGAAGTGGTGCTCTACCTGATGGGTAGGAGGGGCAAAGCCAGGTCTGAGAGGTCAAGCTGTGCTGGCAGCAGCAGCTGCAACAGTGGCAAGCACAGAGACAGTATTTAAGGTGAGGTGAGAAGCACCTGGGGAGCACCCCTTGCTACAGACCAAACCCATCAGCTTGCAATTCCAATGCCAGGGAAGGCAGGCCCCCACTGCCTCAGACTGTGAGGGCTGGAGGGGGCGAGGATTGAGGAGGAGGCTTCCGGTCGCTCAGCAGAGAGTGAATGGCAGGAATACATCTTGGTCCCCTGCCCACACACAAAATGGCACAGCATGGCGAGAAGGGTCACCTGGTAGTGACGAGTGCACAGGGCTCCACCCCCATAGCATAGGAGATGTGACAGTCCCACCCAGGAAGCAAAGGTAAACACAAAACTGTTCAGGATGGCACAGATCATGATAGAGATCCTGGTGACACAGCTGACCAGACAGAAAATTTCTAATCTAATGGATCAACAGATAGGAAATCTTTCTGAGGCACAGTTCAGAGCTTTGGTTATATGAATGCTTACAGACCTAACAGCAGATCTTAAACAAGACGAGGAAGGAATGAAGGCTAGTCCTGCTGAAATGAATGAAAACACATATGAAACTAGTGGTGAGGGGAAGAAAACCTGGGATCAAATCAACAAATTGGAACATAGGGAAGGAACAAATAGTCAACCAGTGCAGAAAGAGGAAATGAAAAGTGAGGAAAATGAGGAGAGGCTCAGAAACTTATGGAACAGTTATAAACAGGCCAACATCCGAATCATGGGGTTTCCAGAAGGTCAAGAAGAAGAACTAGAAATTGAAAAAATATGTGAAAAAATAATGAAGCAGAACTTCCCTAACTTGGGGAAGGAAATAGACTTACAGGTCCAGGAAGCACAGAGAGTTCCAAAAAAACTGGACCCATGGAGAACCACACCAAGACACATCATAATCAAAATGTCAAAAATTGAGGATAGAGAATCTTAAAAGCAGCAAGAGAGAAGAAGAGAATTATGTACAAAGGGGTCCCAATAAGACTATCAGCTGATTTCTCAAAAGAAACTCTGCAGGCAAGAAGGGACTGGCAAGAAATATTCAAAGTAATGAAGAGCAAAAACCTACAACCACAATTACTCTATTCAGCAAAGCTGTCATTCAGAATAGAAGGGCAGAGAAAATGCTTCCAGGGCTAAGTAAAACTGAAGGAGTTCATCAGATCCAAACCACTATTATATGAAATGTTAAAGGGATTTGTTTAGGAGAAAGAGGATCAAAACTGAAAACATTAAAATGAAAACTGTATCACAACAACCAACAACAGAAGCTAGGGAATTGAAACAAAGGCAAACTAAGTAAGCAACGAGAGTGGGAAAAGAATTATAGGTATGGGGAACATTATGGGGGGAGGTCAGCAGGGAGGGGGAAGGGGGAAAGGGAGGGAGATGGTACAGGAATTAAGAAGCATAGTAGGAGAGAGTGGAGTAGATAGGAAGATGTTGAGAAGAACTATATGCACAACCAATGGGCAAGGACTAAGGGAGGGGGGACAAGTGAAGGGAGGGGGTATCACTGGGTGGAGGGGAACAAAGGGAAAAGAAATTGGGACAACTGTAACAGCATAATCAATAAAGCATATTAAAAAAAAATACTAGACATGGTGAGACCAAATCAAGGTGTCCGAAGGTAAAGGGGGACCCAGTTAATATCTGGGTTACAGACAGAAAAACAGAACATGTATTAAGATAAATACATACAATGATAAAAGGCATATTGGAAAATAAAATAACAGATTAGAACAGAAGAATCCAGGGCAAAAGGTGAGTGGAGGGATCTTCTGGAATGGTGGGTAGGAAAGGCGCTGTGGAC
Source organism: Furipterus horrens (assembly GCF_987537825.1). Lineage (NCBI taxonomy): Eukaryota > Metazoa > Chordata > Mammalia > Chiroptera > Furipteridae > Furipterus > Furipterus horrens. The sequence continues at coordinate 167,299,780 of NW_028327174.1, read as the reverse complement.
ACACCCTCTTGAAGGTATGCCCTCCCCCACCCTCAAAAATGCTTTGGAACGCCTCAAATGCTCTGTGTTGCAGACCTGGGAATAAAGTCAAATGTCTGAATTCTCAGAGATCAGTTTCCTCAGGAGACTTTGTGATTCTGAAAATGAAATCCATAAAATGGAATGTTTTCCTTTTTTGAACAACCTTACTGAACTGTGTCTCACTTCTGCTCAACATTTTAAATATTGACCCCCAACATCACGGTTATTCCTCCTGTTCCAATGCTACCTTGTGGGGATTCCATCATCACCAACTTTCTAGAAAACTATATACACACAAAAGGTAAGAAACTCTAGCAAGCCTAAACAGATATGCTTTATGTTGTTTCCATTTCTAGTCCCACACTTACAACTGAGTTTGGTTCAGTCAAACAGATACCCAAGATAGGACGACTGAGGAGAAGATAGATCATCACTCTTCTAGGGGAAGAGACCAGGCAGGGCTAGGGATTCAGGGAGGACTGGGGTCACAATCTGAAGCTCACAGGAGGTTTCTGGCTAAAATGCCGAACACAGTGATTCCCTAGTTTTGTTTAGAGTTATTTAGAGACTCTGGGATCTCTTGCTGGACATCGGCATTAACCAGCACTTCATCATGAGTTATTTCCCATGTCAGGCATCACTAGACCAAGCCTTTGTGTTGGGCTGATCAGAAGAAGCACAGTTCTGAGCTTCCGAGAGCCTCTGAGTAGAGGCTGGAGCCTGAGCTCTTCCAGGTTACAGGGTCCTACTGAGGAAGCAGAGATGCAATTGTAGGCCTCAGATTAAATGCCCTCACTGAGCAGAGGACCTCTGAAAATATCAAGCATGTACCTCATAGAAAAAAGTCTTCTCTGAGTTTTCAAAAGAAGAAAAAATAAAAACATGTTAAGGCTACAAAAATTGCTAGAAAGAACACAAAAATCCTGTAATTAAAATAGTCACATGGTTGTTGGATCATGAATGTATGAGTTCCTAGGGGAAAATGTAAAAGAAATGATTCTCTTGTTTTCTTTCAGTATCAGGATAGAAGCATAAGGAGAAGGAAAGGTGGGACACTGAAAGGCAAGGTTGTCCTACTCCACCTGAGCTCCCCAAGGGTGACCCTTTCTCTCCTTTCCATAAGGTACCAGGTACAAGATCTCTGTTAGTTGCTAGACGTGGTTCCTCTCACAAAAAAACAGCCCTCAGAGAAGAGGCTTGTGTGAAGACAGTTTGAATCTGAGACACTTCTCAGATTCCCTGCCCTGCTGTCTCTGGGTACAAAGCAGTGGTGGACCTGAGCAATGGAGGTTGCCCAATAGATGCTGAGTTTCAGAGCCTGTGTCTCCTGACTTTGTGAAAGTATTTTGACTTCAAGATAATCAGATTCCTCTTTGATGTACCTATTGACCTCTCTGCTTCACAGAGGGTTTTCAGCATCAAACCAGATAAATATGTATTAGTACTTTATAAATGAAGCAACACTCACAGGAACCTTATTTATATTATCATTGACCATTTGATCTCATCAATTGACTCACGGGGCTTTCAGAGTCTAACATGCCAATGGTCTCCCATAAAGGGACTCCTCTGTAATACCTGTGCTTCTACCTTCATCCCGTGTAACCTACTCTGCTGGTTTCCCATGTTGGAGATACTATCAGAAGAAAGAGGAAAAGGAGACCAATTCCTATCCTGAAATGATGACTAGTCTTTCTCCTTTCCCGATCCCTCTTTAGCATGTTCTATACGATTCCAGGGATTCAGTACAGCCTTCCACAGTCCTAGGAGAGGGTTGCCATTGGAACAGGGATGTGAATGAAGGCTTTGGGGTGTTATGAGTGCATTGTGAAGTTATGGGTGTGGGGCAGTTTGAAGGGGCAGCAGGCTTCAGGTGACCACACACCCACCATGTCAGTAGGTCCTATTTCCTTGTTCCAGTCCTGACTTCAGCTTTGTACCTCCTGTCTCCTCCAGCCCCCATGGCCATCATCATGATTCCACCCACTTTTATCAATTGTTATGTCCAGGCCACTTCTGTGAGGTGTGTAATAATACGACTACTGGATCAATTGGCTGCTATTCTCATTGGTCCCGAAAGATGCTACTCCTTCTGCATCCCCTAGGGCTTCCACAGCTCCTGTGACCGAGCCATTGTCCCATCATTCACTGAGTCCCCTCCCTTCTCAGCAGTCCTTCTAAGACAACTACTACTTCCTTTGCTTGAGCCTTTCCCACCACCCGCCTCTATTCTCTCCCCAAACAGCAATTTTCAACCTGTTTGTTGCATGAATTTTGAAAACATGCAATGCCTGGCTATTTATTCAGAGGCATTGACTTCTTTTCCCTTAGTTTGTCAAATAAAAACATGAAAACAGCCAAAACAATAGCCACATGGTGTAAATGTATCAAAATTACACCTTCTTTTTTTTTTTTAACCTGGCAGATCGGCAAAAAGTATTATTTTTGTGTGCCACAGAATTTTAGTAAGTAGTTTATGTGTGCTCTGAGATGAAAAAGGTTGAAAATCTACCACCTTACACCATAACTCCCTTGGGTAATTTTCTGTCACTCCCATCACTGGCCAAACTCTGTCTTCAGCACCTTTTCTTCCCTTGGAATCCGAATTCCCAGTGGGCCATTCCACACCTGAACCCCTTGTGTTACCTTGTCTTCCACCACATTACATTCAGAGTGCAGATGGTGATTTGTTTGCTTTTTTGTTTGTTTTTTGCAGTTTTGGAAATTTTATTAACTAATCTTTTTGAGCTTTGATATCCTCATTTATAAAAGAAACCCTATTAATGTTTTGCAGAGTACTATAAAGATAAAATGATGAAATGGATATGGTTATTGTCATCAAAGAACCTCTTTTCCAGCCAAGCTGGAGGGCTAAGGCTTTGGCAGAGCAGCGTGACTGGGGCCTGTGGTGGACTGTGCAAATGCTTCCCATCCTCTCATTATATCTATGCCATTGCCATACATCTCCACAATGCTCTTCTACTCTGACTTTGAGCTCAACTTTGGGACTTATTCTGGCCAATAGAAGGAGGCAGAAGAGGTAGTGTGCTAGTGTGAGTTCTGAGACTGTACCTCAAGAGCCTACGAATGTTTCGCTTTTCCTCTTGTACTGTTTCCATCCTTGTGAGGCCAAGCCTCTGACTTTGAATAATACCACCTTTCTTAATTCTTTCATTACTCAAAATATAAACCCCTTCCCAGATTTGGCCCAGACAGAGAATCCTATAGAATCGGTTACTTATCATCATGTACCATAAATCTGTCTGTTTTACCACCATCAGACTGCACTTTAACTATGACTCAACCTGAATCAATTTATAGCTCATCACAGCCTGTTCTGGAGAACTCATCTCCAGAGAGCAGTTGTGCATCGGCCACTCATGTCCTGCAAGGCACAGACCATCCAAGCCTGTCAATTTCAGACTTTTTCTGTTCCCAAGCACTTGCCAAAGATGCCTTCCTTTCCACCTTTTCGTCATGTGATTTCAATCAAGAGTTTCTTGCCCTGAATTTTACAAATACCTCCTTTGGGTGGGACCCTTCATCCAAACTTGTAGATTGTGGACGCCTTTCATTTCAGCTCTGATGTGCTTACACTCTTGGTATGACAAGTGCAAAAGAGCAGTGATTTCCTTATGTGGAAGAAAAAGAAAAGAAAAGAGGTTCTTTTACAAAACAACTTGGGTCTATCTACACCCTAAATTCTTCAGGAAAAATGTTAGATTTCATTGCTGATGGGCATGACTCGGTAGTCACCCCTCCTTTATATAGCAAAAAGACAACCAAAAAAACCTTCACATCTATTAGCAGTACTCATATCCTAGGACCTGGGAGGACCATTTAGCAAAATTATACCCAGTCTTTTGGGGGTGTCTCATCTCTGCACAGCAAGTCCTTGCATGCTACTGTTCATGTCTCAGGTGACTATTCCTCAATCCTTATTTTCAATAAAATCTCAAATGCATCCACAGGCCAAGAATCCTCAGTACTGTCTTATCTGCTAACTTCATCCTTGCCTGAGGTCCAGCCTCAACCCTTGCCTCAAACTCTGCCCCAATCCCAGGCCTTACCTGTCACACAGATTTGACCCAGGCCCACCTTCAAGGCTCATACCCAATTCTACCATCATGTCCTATACCCCAAATTAAGAGCTGTCGAGTGTATTTCCATACAGAATGAATCAGAATGTCTCACCTCATCTGAAATGCAACGTCTGGAATGAAATGTGTTGCAGATACAGCAGGGAATTTTCTGGGGTTTACTCTCTGTGGTGCAAAGGTCTAATGAAGACTTTTGTTCTTCAGCTCCCAACTTACCATACAGCTGGCCCTCCCAGGTCCATGTTTCAACCTCCATCCTTCCTGTAGAGTCCACTCTGCAGTGAATTTTGGGAGAAACTAGAGCATCACCTTCAACACTGGTAGGGCCTGCCTTGCAAGATCCATACGTCTTTGTCATTCATGAGGCTTCCGAGCAATTATTCAGAGATATCTGAGTCAAAGAAAAATTATAACCTTTAATGGATCTCTGTGTATAAGGGTCAGAGTAGCAAAAATATAAATGTTGGATTGAGCTAACCAGGAAGCTTCTATGAGAGGGGTCAGAAATGATTCAGCTAGAGAGGGATGAGGGGAAAGATGAGGGACACAGCCCAGAGAACAATCCTAAAGATCATGTGTTGAGTGACTCAGAGACCTCTTCAGGTAAGGATGTGGGGCATGACTCTGAGAAATACCTAGACGGTTACATGAGCCTGTCAGGAGAGAATTCCATTATGTCAGAGCAGAGTCTAAGTCAGAGACAACTAGAAAATGCCCTGAAAGCATATTTGAGCAAGAAGTTTGAGGAAATCAATGAGTCGAGTTCCTGGGACTGTGCGTAGTTCATGACATGCTATCCAGCAGACACATTTTGTGAAATCCAAAACCAATAACACAGAAAAGTTTGCCACCATCAGGGCTGGATACTACTGCCTGAATACATCCAAAGAGTTAAAAAAGTTCAGCCTTAATTGATAGGCTTAAATGACTAATGCCTATGGAAAGCTGTTATTCTAAAATTATGTGGCTTTTCAATAAAGACTCCTTTCTTTATCACCAAAACTTTGCCTCTGGAATTTTGCCTAGATTGTGAAGGCAGGCAGCAGGACCCCACTTTCTGTTCAGTAACATGGGAGCTTCCCAGGTGCTGCATGTTCATCTGGTGGACAGAGGAGTCATTATGGAGCAGTGGCAGGAGCCTTGGGTCCCTAAGCATGTCTTAAGATTGTGCCAGGTTAACAATTTTTCACCAGCTGCCAAGCAAGTGAGCCCCACACACTCCACATCAGAAGAGCTTGGTGGAGGAAATGCAGGACTGGAACATCCCAACCTAGAAGGAAGAGATTTTCTACTCAGGACATGGCATTGGAGGAGAGAGACACCTGGAAGCAAGTCGCCCCAGACCCTATCTCAGAAGGAACAGTCACCTGAAAGCCTTTTTGGAAATAAAATTAAGTGCTTTTATCAATGGCCTCACTATAGGATAAAATGTAAAAAGCAAGAAAACTCCCAGGAAAAGGACAGTTCTGTATCATCTTCATAGAACAGAGGCCCAGTTAAAAGTAGAGCTGCCTTCACTGAGATAACAGAAACTCAGAGAGGAGGAACTGCGGTCAGCACACAATAGATACCTCCTGCTCTCAAGAACCCCTTCCCTCTGCAATGAAGTTTGGGAAATCTCAGCAGAAGGCAGCAGTGTGGGGTCGGGCAAAGTCTGTCCAGGGGCGTCCTTTCAACTCCAGGGCTCCCTCCTGTAAAGCAACAAATACCAAGTGCTGCCACAAAATAAGCTGTTATAATAAAATTATTGCATTAAATGACCAGCTATATCTCAGAAGCACCCTCAGTCTATGCCACACAGGGAGATTGCCTCATCCAAGCCCCACCTACAGGCCTCAAGCTGCCCAGGAGCCTCCTGCTGCTGTCAGCACTGCTGAAGGTACTGTGTTCAGAGCTCAGTCTCTTATTTGGACAGAAAATGATTTTGCAGAATTTCCAGTGTGGAGAAATATTTCCATCCCAATAATTTCTTCCTTGTGGAGATTTGCACTAGTAAATGTTTCTGTTTACTGTGTTGGAGGAATGACTTTTGAGTATTTTAGCGTTAGTGCTTAGAGAAAGGAAGCAGTTTAGCTCTTACTGACTGCTTCTTTGGGATTTTAAACGTGACCAATTTCCCTTCGACAGTTGTTGAAAATAGATACCATGCTATCTCTAAAAGACTATTTCCTCAACGATGAAATTTGAGGACATGGACTCTGTCTCCTACCTCATAACTTAGCATTAATGAACATATATAACAGCCCACATCTTCCCCCTCAAAAAATGCTTAATATCCTTCCTGGCAGTAGAGAAGACAGGCCTCCATATATTAATAATATCAAGGACAGGCACTTTTTTTCCAGAAAATATCAGTTAAGAAGAGACAATGGATTAATTATTATTTAGAAGTCAGTAATCAGAGGATCCCACAGGTGTGTGAACCCTGAATGTGAGTGGGAGGATATTGCTGCAGAAGAACAACTGCAGTTCATGAACCTGAGGTGAGTTCTAGACTAGGCACATGAGTTACAGGTGTTTGGGAGCTCACCATGAGGCTCCAAGAATTCTTTCTGGGCCAAACCTGCACACATTCCCACCCTTACTACAGAGGTCTGCAGGGGAGTCAACTCCACTAGTACAGATTGAAACAAAATGGAATGAGTGTTTTAGAGAGCACTTGATGTATTTTTTATAGTAAGACTTGCGAATCCTGGGTGTAAAAGAAAACAGTTTTGGGTGCTAGGACATGTTGCCTACTCCTTGTTGTACTCTACTGTAAATGTGTAGCAGTTCACCATGTGTGCTTTCTCTACACTTATCAAAACAGGAGGGAAGATGGAACTTTCAGTTCTGAAAGAACCAGGGATATTAATATTTTCCTGAAAACAGTGACTTAATTTTTATTTCAGAGAATCTCACACATAGGCGGTCATAGACTGGGGTATGCATGGATGGGCTGTGCAGTTGTGGTTACTTGGTTGGCCAGGGCAGGTTATAGGAAATGGGTGGGTCTGCTGATGAATGTGTTATAAGTGGAATATGAATCTGAGCTTGATGGTGAGGTCTTCATGCTTATAAGAGTACATTGAGGAACAAGACAAGCTCTTCCTGCTCTTCACAGTATCTCTTAAGGATGCCTAACTTGAGAGCATTATTGTAAGAACAAAAGTTCACCTGCTGACACTTGCAGGAGTGGTCGCAAGGCAACCACACAAAATTTGGGAGAAAAAAAAAAACAGAATTAAAGGAAACATCCATGATAGATGAAGTGAAAAATGTAGGAAAAAAATAACAAGAGAAGAATGATTTTGTAATTATACCTCATGACCCCATCCTGGTCACCATTTTCACCTAACCCAATCTTACCTCAACTTCACCTCCAAGAAACTTGTCAGGGTTTGGGAGAGGTCAATAATGCCATTTCAACAAGAGTATATGGGATAATTTTTGAGCATGAAGACAGTATTGGCAGGGATGTTGTCAGGGAAGCTGTTTTTTTATTTGCTATTTGTGACCTTCCAAGTCACACTGCATCATACACCAAGGTTATAGTAAGTTAGTAATGTTTTAGAGATCTCTTACTGTATAATGCTACCCCAATATTGAGTGTCTTAAAAAATCCACACTTATTATCTCAAGGTTTTATGAGTCATGAATCTGGGTGAAGCCTACCTGAATCTTCTCTTTCAAGGTCTCTCACAAAGAAATAATTTAGGTGTCAACTAGGTCTGGCTGTAGTTTCATCTGAAGGTGTGACTGGAGAAGAACCCACTGGTCTACTCATTTATATTTGTTGTCAGGATTTAGATCCTTAAGGCCGGCCTGTTGGACTGAGGTCCTCAATTTGTTCCTGGCTGATGACTGGAGGCCACCCTCAGTTTCTTGTCATCTAGACTTCTCCAAATACAGCAGTTTGCTTCATCAAAGTCGGGAGCAAGTCTGCTAACAAGACAAAATTACACTCTTTTGTAAACTAATAGTGGAAATGACATGGTATCACCTTTCCCTTAGGTTATGATTCACAAACAAATAACAAAGGCCAACCTGCATTCAAGGGCTAGAGTAATTACATATGAGTGTAAATATCAACAGGTGTGGGAATCATTGCTAGTTTCTTAGACGTTTTCCTAACATAAGGGTGTCTTCTTAGAAACTCCACTCAGTTCACTAAAGCAAAAATGACCAAAGGTGCCAGATAAATGCTTGTCCTCACCCATATCTATGTCATAGAGGTAAAACCTATTTAACATCTAAGTGGAGTGCAGGCTGTAGGAAAATATCAGATATTTGAGCATCCAAAGAAGAAGGAAAAGTAGCATGAAGGTGTAGGTAGTATGAGGTTAGTGCCCCAGAGGGCAATAGAGGGGAATTATAGGGACTCTTTCCAAAAGATGAGTAAAAACTCATTGCCAAAACAAAACCAAAAACCAAACAGGTGTCTGCTACAGCCCTGTCCTCAATGCCTCGTTACTGTTCTCTTGTCCAGAGTCATTTCACCTCCTCAAACTCGGAGTTTCAGGAAATGATGACTGTGGAGACTGTGAGATAGGAAAGAAAGGGGTTGCAGCCCAGAATAGAAACTGGGAAGTGGGAGGATCAGTCAGAGGCCCGGACATCCATATGGATAGAGCGTCCAATAATCTGGCTTCTCATTGTGATCCCTTATCTTAGAGCCCTTTATCCCCATTACAGTTTAGTTATGACCATTCCCTAGAACCCGTCACCAGGAGCACTTTTGCCTTCTGAAAATATAGCCTGACATTCCACCCTTTCAACTTCATTCTTTCAACTAATGCCTTCATTATGCCAATCCCTCAACCTATTCAGGAACTACAAGCCTCTTTACACTTTCTTCCTATCCATTTGACGTCCTTTTGTCTTCCTTTCCTTTCCAAGGAAAACTTCATGGTCCATCACTCAACCCCAAACCTAAATAGCTCTACTCTAAACGGCCTCCCTCATACTTCTTTCATTGGTCTTACCTGAAAAATTTCAACTCTGCCTTCTTTACACCTGTCTTCTAATTATGGACTGATTTCTTTTCCATGAGACCACACAATTAAGTAGTTTTGTTTCATCATAAATTATCTTCTACATATAATTGTCAGCCCAGCACCGACTGAACAGAACCCAGTCATTCCTTCAGTGCTTAACATGTACTGGGCACTGTCTAAGCACTAGGGCACTAGGGACACACCACTGAAGGAAACAAAGCTCCCTGTCTTGGTGGAGATTTTATGATTGTTTTCATAGCCAATTCTCTTGCCTAAGTGCTCAACACTATCTCAGCTTCCTACAACTTTTTCACACTCCTCACTCATTGAATGTATGTGCTAGCCCACCACAGGTGAATGAGAATTCATCAGATCAGAGCTCTTCATTACAGAAACTTAAAATCAACAACAAAATCAAAACCAAGACATAAACCTCCATCCTCTCATACCTCTTTTCCTCCTCTTATATTGAAAGATTTCCCTAGAATGCTTTCCTTGATCCTCCCGAGCTAGGAAATATCCTCGCTTTCCAATCTGAAACACTTTCCACACTGTGCAATATCTGGCTTAATGAACCACCTTCCCAGAAGACCAAGATTATGTTTACCTCATCAAAGCCGATGTACCTAGTGGGGCTCAGAAACCTCTTGAGAGATATGCAAGCAATGAGAGGGATTGCTGTGGGGAGGCTCTGTCCAATGTCCTCCAAAGAGCCCAATGATGCTGAGGGACAGAGCCATATGCAGGGGTGGAGCTTGAGAGGTTTAAGGTTTTGCGCTCCTTACAAACTGGACCGATGGGGCAGACGTGTAACCTCAGGCTTCTGGGTCTACTTCCATTGTTTATGGAAGTTAAGAGTTGACATTTAACTCAAAGACAGATCTGTAAACATTTCTGGACTCCTAAGTGACCTTCCCCATCCTGTACCTAAAGGATCCTTTTCTCCAACCTCCAACTGTCATTTCCATCTCCAGCTGCCTGGTCTTGCGCCTTCTCATTCTCAAGGGCTGTGGGACTTCACGCTGCCTCAGAAGTTGCTCAGAGGCCTGCGGGCGGGGCTTCGCCTGTCGGCCACGCCCCCCTTTGCAGGGAGCTCTTAAGGGAACTCCGAGGAGGAGGTCGAGTAATAAATATAGAACTGATATGAACGATTGTGGAGGTTTCACCTTGCACTGCCTAGCCTTGCATAAATAACCTATGTCTCAAATCTCATCTATTTTGTTGTTTTCAGAGGAGCCAACAGAGCTTAATTCCTCTGAAACCTATCAATGACTCTAGCAGGATTGGTCCCTAGGAACCCCAGAAAAATGCCCATAAAAGCATTCATGCCACTGGACAGAGAGGTGCCACAGAGCAGTTTGTCAAGCCCTGCAAGATCCCCAACAACAGGACATGAGCCACGCCAGCTGGCAGGACTGCAGGTATTTCACAGTGCAGAACATCTCAGGCAACTGCCTACATTGCAGGTAGTGACACAGTCATGCAATTACTAAGGGTCTACTAATGTGTCCAACTGGCTGGTTTGGCTCAGTGGATTGAGCATCAGCCTGCGAGCTAAGTGTCGCTTGTTCGATCTTCCAGTCAGGGCACATCAGAGAAGGAAAACTCTGACTCCAAAAAACCTCCGCTGCCTTGCGGCATACCTCTTCAGGGGAAAGGCTAAGGGAGTAAACCCCGACAGAAAATCCGGAGCTGGAGTCCCTAAGGCGATTTGACGTTGTAGTCAACACCAGCAACTCCTGCGGCGCACCTGAAACCAAGCTGTATTGACTCCGTCTTTCCCTTGGACCCTTCAGCTGCGAAGAGAGGGGGGGTCTGCTGCATGGGCAACAGCAGACCCTCCATATCACCCTGCCCAGGCTCTGTAGGTTCAGCTTCACTGGAGAGGACACTCCAGCGTCATCGCAAGATGTCGATTCAACACGGGAGGAGACAGATACCGTGTCACTCCCGAGTCGGACTGCACAGCCATTCTCGGCGGTGCAGATAGACTCTTAAGAAGCTACACCATCGTCTCTCGAGACGGACGGCTGCCGCCGACGACTAATGTGTCCACATATTCTAAGTTTAAGAACTGTCATGATGTTTATCTTAGGAAGAGGTAAAACACATACATTTTTTTGTTGCTTTCTTCCCCTTTAGAAAGTATTATACAGCAAATTTGGAAAATACGTTAACAGTGGAAGGAAGAACCTCATAGATTCTCACCTTCAAAACAATTACTGTTAACTTTCTGATGCGTTTCCATCCAGATTCCTCTATTCTTATTATCACATTGCTTAAATCAAATGTACATTAAAAAAATGATACTTTCATAAGCTAGGATTTGACAAACTGCTACATGTTTCCTTGCTATACAACTGCCCAAGAAGGGTATCTAAAATAATATTCTAAAATGTATTTTTTAATGATAGTTAGGTCCCTGAAGTTTGTCCTAAGTAATTTTTTTCTTAGACTTCTTAAAGGGCTCTGCAGCTTCCTTATCTCAGTGCCAAGAGCATGGACAAGAATAGCAGATCCATTTAGTAAGTACCTTGCGTTAGTCTAGCTCAAACTTGATTTTCTCCCAATGACTTGGGACAGCCTTCAAATGCTGTAATTTTAGTAGTAAAAGTTCCAGTGGAGAGGGTAGATGAATGTCCATGTGATATTTAGCCTATTAAAATGGCCATATGCGAAGTTTAAGCACAGTAAATTCTTACCAAGGACCCTGAATATCGGCAGGTCAATGTGGACAAAAGCATTAAAAAAAAATAGGAGAGTTAAAGTGAGTCTGGGAGTGTACTTCCCCTCTCCAAATTAAGTTCCATGATTAGAGTGGACTTTTGGGAAAGCCCCCTCTAATGTAGCCTGGAAAAGGTCTCCTCAAAGTCTTGCTGTGTGCTTCCAGAATGCTGACTCACCCGAGGCTTCCCACTGGAGCATGTACATTAGCCCACAGTTTCTCAAACTTTCTGTGGTGATGAACCAGTTTGCTTCTCCCATATCCTCATCCACTGTGGATGGACATTGTGTAAAATATAATAAAAAAAGAATCAGTGGGAAAATGGCAAGTGAAAACAGAAACATACAAAACACAAGTGTCAATATTTTTTTATTATTACTCTGTTAAATTGCAATAAAAGTTCTAAATGCCCCCTATTTCTACATTTAGCTTGTTGCTGATCATAACATAAATGTGAGGACAGGCATTGGCCCACTGACCACAGTTTGAGTAGCACTGACATACACTTGGCTGATAGTATTTATTCTCTGGTTCCCAGGGATTATTTCAGGAGTGTTCTTATGACTGAGCTAGTCCCATTCAGTGGAATATTGTGATTTTAGTTGAGAACATTGTGGTTTTAATTTGCATTTCTCTGATGATTAGTGATGTTGAGCATCTTTTCATAAGTCTCTTGGACATCTTTGGATAAGTGTATATTCAGGTCCTTTGCCTGTTTTTAAATGGATTTTTCTTATTATTGAGTTGTAGAAGTCCTTTATAAATTTTGCATACTAACCCCTTCTCAGATGTATCAGAGAATATATTCTCCCTTTCAGTCAGTTGTCTTTTCATTTTGCTGGTGGTTTACATTGTTGTGCAAAAACTTGTTAGTTTTATATAGTCCCATTTGTTTAGTTTTTCTTTTGTTTCCCTTGCCCAAGGAGACATATCAGAAAAAAATATTGCTATGAGAAATATTCAAGATTTTACTGCCTGTGTTTTCTTCTAAAATTCATATGATTTTGACTCTAACATTTAAGTCTTTAATCCATTTTGAGCTTATTCTTGTCTGTGGTGTAAAAAGGTGGTCAAGTTTCATTTCCTTGCATGTATCTGTTCAATTTTCCCAGCACCATATATTGAATAGACTATCTTTACCCCATTTTATGTTCTTGCCTCCTTTGTCAAATATTAATTGACCATAAAGGTGTGGATTTATTTCTGGCCTCTCTATTTTGTCCCATTGATCTATACACCTGTTTTTATGCCAGTACCATGTTGTTTTGATTATTATGGCCTTGTAGTATAGTTTGATATCAGGTAGCATGATTCTTCTAACTTTGTTCTTCTTTCTCAAGATTGCTTTTGTTATTTGAAGTCTTTTGTGGTTTCAGATACATTTTTGGAATATTTGTTCTAGTTCTGTGAAATATGCCATTGGTATCTTGATGGGGATTGCATTAAATCTGTAGATTGCTTTGGAAAATATGGACATTTTAATGACGTTAATTCTTTCTAACCATGAACACAATATATGCTTCCACTTATTTGTATCTTCTTCAATATCTTTCCTCAGTGTTTTATAATTTTCTGAATACAGGTCTTTTGCATCCTTGGTTAAATTTATTGGTAGGTGTTTTTTTCTTTCTTTTTTAAGAACTAGAAGAAAGATAGAGAGAGAGAGAGAGTATCAATTTGTTGTTCTACTTATTTATGCATTCATTGGTTGCTTCTTGTATACGCTCTTACAGAGATGTTCCTGCAAATTTGGTGTATCAGAATGTATCAGAATGATGCTCTAACCAACTGAGTTACCTGGCCAGGGCAATATTTTATTCTTTTTGAAGCAATTGTGAATTCGATTGTTTTCTTTGTTTCTCTTTCTGATAGCTCTTTTTTTGGTGTATAAAAATGCAACTGATTTTTGGATATTTATTTTGTACCCTGCTACTTGACTGAATTAATTTATCGGTTCCAGTAGTTTTTTGGTATAATCTTTAGGGTTCTCTATATACAGTATCATTTCATTGGCAAAAATTACAGTTTTACTTCTTCCTTTCCAGTTTGGATGCCTTTTATTTTTTCTTCTTGTCTGCTTGCTTGTGTCTAGGACCTCCGGTACTATGTTGAAAAACAGTGGAGAAACTGGACATCCTTGTGTTGTTCCCACTCTTACAGGAAATGCTTGCAGTTTTTGCCCATTGAGTTATGATGATGGTTAGGGATTTCTCATATATGACCTTTATTATGTTGAGGAATGTTCCCAACATTCCCTCTTTTCTAAGAGTTTTCATCATATATAGGTATTGGATTTTCTAAAGAGCTTTTTCTGCATCTACTGATATGATCATGTGTTTTTTTATCCTTCCTTTCATTCATGCAGTGTATCACATTTATGATTTATAGGTATTGTAGCAACCTTGCATCCTCATAATAAATCCCACTTGATAATGGTGTATAATCTTTTAATGCATTGCTGGATCCAGTTAACTAATATTACTATTTTGTTGAGAATTTTAGCATATATATTCATCAGGGATATTGGCCTATAATTTTCTCTCTTTGTAGTACCTTCATCTGTTTTTGAAATTAGGATAATGCTGGCACCAGAAAATGAATTTCAGAGTCTTCCTTCCTCTTGAATTTTTTGGAATAGTTTGAGAAAACTAGGTGTTAGTTCTTCTTTGAATGTTTGGTAAAATTGACCTGTGACACCATCTTCAGGACTTTGGTTTGTTGGAATTTTTTTTTATAATTGATTCAATTTCACTCTCTATAATTGTCTATTTAAATGCTCTGATTCTTCCTGAATCAGTTTTGAAAGATTGTATGTTTCTGAGAAATTATCCATTTTGTCCAGATTGTCCAATCTGTTGGCATGTAGATGTTCATAATATCTTTTACATTCCTTTGTATTTCTGTGTGGTTTCAGTTGCTACTTTTCCTCTTTTATTTCTAATTTTACTTATTTGGGTCTTCTCTTTTCTTTTCTTGATAAGTCTGGCCAGTTTTTCAATCATGTTTATCTTTCAAAGAAGCACCTCTTGGTTACATTGATCTTTTGTACTGTTTATTTTAGATTCTAATTTTGTTTATTTTTGCCCCAATATTTATTATTTCCTCTGCTTACTTTGGGCTTTGCTTATTATTCTTTTTCAAGTTGCTTTATACATACATTGTTTATTTGAGATTTCTCTTGTTTCTTGAAATAAGACTGTAATGCTATGAATTTCCCTCTTAGAACTGCTTTCATAGTGTCCCATGGATTTTGAGTGGTTCGTATTCTCATTTTCATCACTTTCAACGTACCTTTGATTTCTTCCTTGCTGTCATTTTTAGCCCATTCATTGTTTAGTAATATGTTACTTAGCTTCTGTCTTTGTGTACTTTTGAGGGTTTTTTTCTTGTGATGGATTTCTAGTTTCATACCATTATGGTCGTAAGATATGGAGGAATCTTAAGTGCATATTATTAAGGAAAGAAGCCAATCTGAAAAGGATACACACTGTATGAGTCCACCTCAATAAAACTCTGGAAATTGCAAAACCCAGGAGACAGTAAAAAGATTGGTGGCGAGGGGACAGATTGGGAGGAACAGGCAGAACCCAGTGGATTTTTAGGTCAATGACAGTACCCTGTATAATACTACAATGGTGAGTAAATGTCATCATGCATTGATCCTAATCCAAAGCATGTATAACACATGACATCAAGAGTGAGCCCTAACATGAAATGTAGACTTTTAGTGATAATGATGTGTCTATGCAGGTTGATCAATTGTAATAAATGTCCCAGTTCAGTGCTGGATGTTGATAGTGGGGAAGGAGGTGTGTATGTGTGGTGGGGTGTCAGAAGGCATACGAGAATTTTGCACTTTCTGGTGTATTTGATGTCAACCTAAAACTATTTTAAGTAATAAAGTCTAATGAAGGAAGAAGAAGAGGAGGACAATAATGAGGACAAGAAGGAAGGAGAAGAAGACTTGACAATGCCCATCTTAGTTGACACCAACTCTGAGGTTGTCCGTGACCCCTTTCTCCTCTCCTTCCTTGCCCAACATTTAATTGCTCCTTTATTTATGTTTTGTGTTCTTATTTCTACTTCTTTCATAGTTCTTATCAATTCTTCAGAACTGTTTGCAGGTTTCCCTTAGTGCACAAACCTGCCTGAGTACAGACGCAATGCCTTATTTTGTTAATATTTCTACTAAAATTACTATATAGTAAAATTCAATAAAAGTTTATTGTGTGAATGAAGGAAATAGCACAACCACAGTTTTATCTAAAGTTTTAAATGATTTCCCTCATAATGTGTTCTTGAGCCTTTTTGGTATCATGAAAAGTGCTACATCCATGGGGCTCATCCCGGGGACAGTTTTCAGGATAAGAATGACAGAGCACTGATGACTGTCCCTAGAAAACTAAGAACCTGGAAGAATCCCAAACTAATGACTTATCTCTAATGTGCCTCCTTCAATAGCAGCACATTATTCTAGTAGAGCTTTTGAAAAATACTCTGTCTTGTAAGTATTATAACAAAGTGCAATCTGAAATCTGGAATCAGACTTCCATGTGGTGATGTACCTCAATTGGGAAGATGTCAAGGGGTTGAATGAAGATCTCACTCTAACAAGTGTCTTCTTTGGCTGGCTGCCTGAAATGTTTTGGGTAGAGCTTTATTACAAACACCAGGAGTTAGATATATATAAATTATGTGAGATGTATTCCTGGAGAGATCATATTTTAAACTTTTATTATTCATTTTTAACTTACTGAAACAATGAATATTTGATAGTCAACATTCACAAAACTAAATAAATATAACAAAACTTTAAGTTTTGTATCCAGGTTCATGTAAGGCAAAAACATTCTATAGGAAAGAGAGATTTGAGGACATACTCGTTCTTTAGTGTAAATGTCTGGGTTCACATCAATTCCAGAGAATATTTCAGACTCAAGGCAGTGGAGCTGGTGACCCACATCAGGGTCTTCAAAAATTAAAAGGGGAGGAACTCAGGTAGTTACAGGGTGACATATGAGACAAACAGAACATTTCATTAAGGTAAATATATATGACATAAGGTGGGTTTAAAAAATAGCTCAGCATGGTAGAGGGACCTAGAGGCCCAAGATGGATCCTGGGATCTTCTGAGCTGTGCATAGGAGAAAGGCCACAGACAAACTTTCTTGAAGATGTGCCCTCCGCCACCCTCAGGAACATTTGTGACTCTTCAATGCTCTCTGAGGCAGGCCTGGCAATAATGTCAGGAGTCTGCCCTCTCAGAGCTCAGTTGCTTCAAGCAGCTTTGCCATTCAGAAGATGACATTCAGTCTATTTCTGAATAGCCCTTAGAGCTTTATTTGGGTTTCTGCTCAGACTATTTAGATTGCAACCACACCCTAATTTACATCTGTGTGTTGTGGTTGCTCCTCCTCCTCTTCCTCTGCTTCCAGGGACTAATTCTACTAACTTCACCTGTTGGTGAAAATAAACACACACAAAAGGTAAGGAACCCTTTGCAAGCCCCAGCAGAGATTTGTTATTGTTGTTTCCATTTCTAGTCCCGCATTTCTAAAGTTTAGTTGGGTCAGAGAGACCTCTAAGATGGGACGTCTGGGGAGACGTCCATGGAGAGACCATGCAGGGCCAGGGTTTCAGGGAGGGCTCAGGTTACTATCTAAAGCTCACACACCATCTAGGTGTGGTGGAGGATTCCAGAATAAAACCCCTAACAGATTTCATGGTCCTGGGTTGGCTTATTCTGAGTTTGGGATCTCTACAAGAGATCAGAGTTCTGTTGCACTTCATCAAGAGCCATATTTGAACGTCAGGCATAACTGAGCCAAGCTTTCCTTGATGTTGGGCTGATCAGGAGAGCAGCGCTGAGCCTCTGAGAGCCTCTGAGCAGAGGCTGGAGCTGCGCTCTGTTCCGGGTTACAGGGTCCTATGTGAGGGAGAAGATGTGTGGACTCAGATCCTTGCCCTCCTTAAGCAGAGGACTTATGACTGAGAATACCAAGTATGAATCTCATAGACACAACCCTTCTTTCAGTTTTTCAAAGAAAACACTGAAAACATTTTAAATCTTTTAAAAATTGCTCTAAAGAAGGAACACAAAGTTCCATTAATTAGTCATATAGCCCTGGCTGTGTGGCTCAGTGGATTGAGCATCGGCCTGCGAGCCAAGTGTCGTTGGTTCGATTCCCAGTCAGGGAACATTACTAGGTTACACGTCAGGTCCCCAGTTAGGGGCACGAGTGAGAGGCAACCACACAGAAAAAAAAAAAAAATCAGTCATATAATACTTGAATAATTAAGGTCTGAGTTTCCTAGGGAGAGGAATCACAGAAATGCGTCCCAACCCTTCTTTTCTTTTGTTCTCAGCATTGAGGCAGAGCCAAGAGGAGGAGGAAAGGTGGGACACCAAGAGGTAAGATTCTTCCTATGCCACCTTACCCTTTCTCTCCTTTCCATGAGGTATCAGGTCCATGATCTCTGTCCGTTGCCAGACAGTTCCTCTCATAAAATACAGCTCTTAGAGGAGAGGCTCATGGGAAGACAGTCAGAACCTGAGACACTTCTCACATTCCCTGCCCTGCTGTTCATGGGTACAGAGCAGTGGCGGACCTGGGCAATGGGGGTTGCCCAATAGATGTCGAGTTTCAGAGCCTGTGTCTCCTGACTTTGTGAAAGTACTTTGACTTTAAGATAATCAGATTCCTCTTTGATGTAGCCACTAACCTCTCTGCTTCACAGAGTGGTTTTCAGCACCAAATGAGAAAACATATGTAAAAATCCTTTATAAATCAAGCAACACACACAGAGAATTGATTTAATATTACCATTAGCCATTTGACTTCATATACTGACTTGGGATATTCAGAGTCTAACATGCCAATAGTCTCCCAGAAAGGGACTCCTCTGTAATACCTGTGCTTTCTACTTTCATCCCATGTAACCTACTCTCCTGGTTTCCCATGTTGGAGATCCTACCAGAGGGAAGAAGAAGAGAAAAAGATACTGACTTCTATCTTGAGAAGGTGACCAGTTTTAACCCTTCTTTCCTGATCCCTTCCATAGTCAAGGGAAAGGATTTCCATAGGAAGAGGGATGTCAATGAAGGTCTTAGAGTGAGTGCTTCTGAGTGCATTTTGAAGTCATGGATGTGAGGCACTGTGAAGGGGCAGCAGGCTTCAGGTTGCCCCACCCCCACCAGGCAATAGGTCCTCCTTTCCTTGTTCTGATTCTGACTGCAGCTTTGTACCTCCTGTCTCCTGCAGCACCCTGGGCCAGCATCATGATTCCACCCAATTCCGTCAGCTGTTACGTCCACATCCCTCCTGTGAGGTGTGTAACAACGCAACCAAGGAGATTGATCAGCTGCTGTTGAAACTGGCCCTGGAAGATGCTGCTTGCGCTTTGTCCCCTGTGACTTCCTCAGCTGCGATGACTGAGCCATTGTTCACTGAGTTTTCTGCCTTCTCAGCAGTCCCTTCAGGAGACCTAACACATCCTCCTCTGCCTGAGCCTTTCCCACCATCCCTCTCCATTCTCTCCCCTATCCCAAGGACCCCCTTAGGTGATTTTCCATATCAATCACCACTAGCCTTTTCCTCCCTCGGAGTCCGAAATCCCAGTGGACCATACCACGCCCCAACCCCTTGACCTTCCCTCTCTGCCACCACATGATAGACAGAGTGAGGATGCTGCTGTCCAACGAGAATCCCCTCTAACATTTGATGAAATCAATAAGACACAACTTCCTGAGACTGTGGATAATTCACAGCATTGTACCAGGCAGACAGTGTCTGTGAACTCCCACCCCAAAGTAAAACAGAGAAGTTTGCCACAATCAGTGGGTGTGAACTACCACCTGAATACATCCCAGAAGCTTTCCTTCTTCCACCCCAGTGTACAGCAGATGTTGGAAACCCATATTATTAAATTTTGTATTAGGATGTTGTGGGGCCTTCTGGCCAGGTTCCGTGAACTTTGAATTGAAAGATTCTTCCTCCCCTTCTAAGTTTAGTTCCAACTCTTCCTCCCCAAACTACTTGGGAGGAAGCTATAAAACCCTCAAACAAACAAAGTGGCAACAGCAACTTCAGCAGCAGTCCTCAATTCCAGGGCTTCCTCCTGTAAAGGGACAAACACCAAGTGCTGCTGCAAAGATGCTGTCTTCAGAGATGAGGACAGACACTCCCAGAAACTTGTGGCATTAAAAAATCAGTCCCATCCAAACCACACCTGCAGACCTCAAGCTGCCTGGGTGCCTCCTGCTGCTCACAGCACTGCTGAGAATATTGAGTTGCCTTCATAAATATTTCACTAATTATAGTGACGTCTTTTCTGTGTAGTTTTTTTGGGGTACACAGGACTTGGGTGTCTCAGGGCTTGTCCTTAGGGAAGGAAGGGAGTTTGTTCAGCTTTCAGTGTTGTTACCTTTGGTTTTCAAAGTGACCAGTCTCCCTGCAGCTGCTGTTGAAAATAGATATCACTTGCCCCCTGCAAACGCCCATTTCTTCCCTGATGAATTTAGAGATGAGCTCTGTAACCTTCCTCGTAGCTTAGCATTAATAAACCTATATAGCAGCTCATGCCTTCCCACTCAGGAAATGTTTAATATCCTTTTGAACAGTAGAGAGCGCAGGCCTCCTATATCAGAATGAGGTTAAGGACAGGTATATTTTTCAAAAAATATCAGTGAAGAAGAGGGAGTGGCTTAATCATTATTTAGGAGTCAGTAACCAGAAGATTCCGCAGATGAGTGAACCCTGCATGGGTGTGTTTAGGGGGATATTGATGCAGCGGATCCTGGGGTGGCTTGAGAAGGGTCTGGGAAAAGCATAGATGTGCTAAAAGATCTATCTCATAGGTCATGAGGTTGTGTTGGGGAAGCCTACATTAACCTTGACACTCAAGTACCCCTGCTGGAAAGTCTCCATGGGGAAGTGGTTTCCATTCCTCTTTATTTCTTCAGGTTGAAGGTTTCATGACATTTTTTTTTTCTAAGCAAAATCTTCTTCCATCAGCTACTGGTGGAATGTTAACCCATCAGCCACCTATCTCCCACAGTAAAATAAAGTTGAAATAAGGAAAAGATGCCTTAGGCTAAGTGAGAATGTAAGAACAAATGAAGAGGGAAAGAGGGACCCTGCTGGTGGAACAAAGGTTTATCCCTCATCAGCCCCACACTGTGACCCTGTCTTGCTCCCAGCTTCCTCAATCTGATCTAAGCTCCACCTGCCATGGCTGACCAGAACACTGCACAGCATAATGATGCCTTACATCAAAAAGGCAAGGGGTTGTTTTTGAGAATTGAAACAGTGTTTTCAGAGATGTCATAAGGCATGACATCCCTGTCTTGGAGGGGAAATATACAAGGTCTTGCCTTTAGTGTGTACATTTCAGCTATCAGGATGGAGATGTCACCTTTGATATTCATGGCCTAACTGGAGCCATAATAAATACCCCCCAGAACATCTGCAGTTCCTGAACCAGAAGTGAGTTCTCAACTATGTACTAGGGTTACAGATGTTTGGGGGCTCATCATAGACCTCCATGGAATGCTTTCTTTGGTCAAACCTGTACACATACTCACCCTTACTACAGAGGTCTGCATGGAAGTCAACTCCACTAATACAGATGGAAACACAGAAAGGAATGTTTTAGAGAGCAGTTGAAGTAGTTTTTCCAGCAAGTCTTGTAAATCCCAAGTTTCAATGAAAAACAACAAGAACAACAAAAAATAACATAAGCACCACAGCCGCCTCTCACTACCACACTTACGTCTTGCCCAGAGTTATGCCATTGACTCTACAATGTCTGAGGCTTGAGGTAACAAAAAGAAATGCAGATTTTGTGAGAAGTCCTAGGGTGGACAAAAAGGTGGAATGGAGCCCAACGCAGGGAACTTGAGGATCTGAGCAAACAGTAGAGGGCTGTAACATCCATGTAGATCAAGCAGCAATATGTCAGCCTCCCATTTCCTACATCATCTTATATTAGGTCCTTTACTTCCACTCCATTGCAGTCACTACCCCATTGTAGAGCTTACTGCCAGGAACACCTCTGCCATCAGGAATAATACAGTCTGACCTTCCACCCTGTGAGCTCATTCCTTATCTTTCCAACATATATGCTCCTTGTTAATTTTTCAACTCTAGGTCATTTATTTTTACTATTTATTTCCTGTTAATCCACAAAGCTCTTCCACCTGCCCCCCTTACCAAGGCTGATTTGATGGTCCATCAAGTAGCCAACTTTTAAAAAGCTCCCCTGCAAATGGGCCTCTTCCAGTCCCCTTTAACCTTTTCTCTCTGGAAATGTTTCAATTCTATATTTTTCCAGAAAAGTCTTCCTATAAGTAACTGATCATTATTTGATTAAATCTTACACTTGATTCTACTGGTGCCCCATACCTATCTGGAAATCATTAATTTATTCCTCAAAAATTATCCTGTTCTTACTTGCATGTGAACAAACAAATGGAGCTTAGATCCCTGTGTTCTTTAGTCTGTTCTCTCTCCAAAGCTACTCAAATCTATTTCAAACTCCCCTTTCTTCAAATGAGTCCATATTCACTTCTTCAAATGATGTGCTGAACCTCTGTTCTCAGAGGAACTAGAAGCCTTGAGATGGGAACTTTTCAACAAAACACTTCAACAAAACACTTTCACATTCTTCCTTTCCTTTTTCCTTCCTGTTACATGGAGTTTCCTTCCCAATATCAAAGAAATGATACTTCCTGAAATCATCTTATTGAGGGGATAGCTAAATTGTAGTCTTAATGGACTGATGCACCATTGCCAGGTACCCTTTTGTCCCCTCCCTCTCTGTACGAGACATCTAATATCTTATTGTTTTTAAGTTTCTTAACAACAACAAAAAATGTGTAAACATGCATAAGAGCAGATAGAATGATCTATGTTCCCATGTACCCTTACCCAACTCTCACAATAGTCATTTGGTATGTGTAAGACATTCTATTTTTACAAGACAATAAAATGAAGAAGCCCATAGAAACATCTTGCCATCCATCTTGCAGACACATGCTATGTGCCCCGGTCAGAGCTCTCGCACTTCTTTGATATTTATCATATGTGAAACACACTTATGCACCACAGATATAAACAGCATTAGTGATGAAAAAGCACTGAGCTTTAAAGGCTTTGGCAACCAATTCTGCTCGGACTTCTAGTTAGTCAGAGGAGTATTTGAATGAATTCTTCCTGCAGCTCCATACAAGAAGTAATCTTACAGAGCAAATCCAGTGCATAATATTGGTGTTCCTAATCTCACAGTAACTATACTAACATGCTAACTGTAGAGAATTAGAAAACTATGGAATTGGCATTGCTATGTATGTTTAAAGCATTTAGAAAAAATTTTTCCTGTCACACATGACAATAATTTAAACAAAGTATCAGAAACATTTGCCTATCCATTTTCTTCCCAAAATGCTATTAAAAGTAAAAGATGAAAAAAGTGATCAACATCAGTAGCCTCCAGGGAAATGGAAATCAAAAATACTATGAGATAGTAATGCACACACTAAAAAATGGCTAGAATCATGAAGTCAGATAATAAGTGTTGCTGAGGATGTGGAGAATGTGGAGCCCTCATACATGTACGGTAGTGGGAATAAGAAATGGTGCAGCCACTTTGGAAAACAGTTTGGCATTTCCTCAAAATGTTAAACAAAGGGTTATCATATGACTCGGCAATTCCACCTCTAAGTATATGTACACTCATGAGAAATGAAAACTTGTCCACATTAAATCTTGTAAACAAATGTTCATAGCAGTAGTGTTTTTAATAGTAAATGGTGAAAACAACCCAAATGTCCCTCAGCTGATAAATGGGTAAATAAAACATGGTATATCTATACAATGTAATATGTTTTGGCAATAAGAAGCATTAATAAATGCAACAACATGGGTGAACCTTGAAAACATTATGCTTAGCAAATAAAGCCAGTTCCAAATGATTACACATGATCCATTCATATGGAGTGCCCACTAGAGAAACAGAAAGTCTACTAGTAGTTGCTTACATTTGGGTGGAAGGGGAGGACAGGGATAATAGCTAAAGATTAGAAGCTTTCTTTATGAAGCCATGAAACTTTTAAAATTGGCTGTGGTAATGCGTATGTCTGTGAATATACTAAAATCATAAAATTATATACTTTAAAAGGGTGAATTGTATGGTACATGAACTATATTTCAATATAGTTGTTTAAACAAATAAAGGATTTTAAAACAATAACTGCTTGAGCATGGTAAATAGGGAAGAGGATAAGACAAAAAATGTCAACTCATTTCAGGAATATGGAAATCCAGGTGAGAAATGGCCAGTGACTAGCAGAGTAGAGGAAATGCTGGCAGACTCATTCATTCCACAAAATCCCAGAAAAAACAACAACCTGGTGCACCCGATAAGAAAGAAATTAAGGCTTTCATGAAATAAGCATCCTGAATTTTTTAAGTTTTGTTTTATATTATGTTTAATTTTTTTAAATTTATTATTCTGTTTGGGGTGGTAGGTGCCACCTTTTCCAGTAATTTGTAAAATTCTGTTTGGAATATTAGCATGCCTCAAATGTGCAGAGGATCCCAGGTTTCTTGCCTGGGACAGAATCAGGCAACTGTTTTAAAGCTGGCATTGCGCAGCCCTGGGGTTGGGTATGGTGGTGGTGGTAGCTACAGAAATAGCAAAGTCAGAAATTTCAAGGTCTGGTTAAATGGAGGAAAACAATTTACTATCCTTTTTTTTTTTTTTTAGTGTATTTATTTGAAAATAATTAAACTTGTGAAAAATTTGCATGCATGGTAAAATCATAAACATGTTATCCAAATGTATCCACTAACATTTTGAAGCATTTCCAAATTCTCTCCTCTTAGTCTCTTTGTGAACTCCCAGGTCCATGATATCTTAGGATGTCAGTTGCTAAATACAACAGCCCCTATCAAAAAACAGAGCTCTTAGAGAAGAGACTCATGGGGAGGCACTTAGAAAATGAGACGCTTCTCAAATTCCTTGCTCTACCTGTCCCTGGGCATGGAGTTTTGATGGACTTGGGCAATGGGTATGGTCCAAAAGGTGGCCATGTCAGATGTTGACTGTCAGAACTTCTCTCTCCTGACTACATAAAAGTATTTTAATTTCCTGAATGGTTAGATTTCTCTTTGGGATAGACATTGACCCATGTTCCTCACATGGGGATAATATGTATAAAATATCCTTGTGAATGACAATGAAACATACCTATGTGAAATTTATTATTATTATTGAGCATGTGACTTTTTGTTTTAATGTGTTTATTTTTATTTATTTATTTTTAAAAATTTTTAATGTGTTTATTTTTAAAGATTTTGTTTATTTACTTTTTAGAGAGAGGGGCAGGGAGAGAGAAAAAGAGGGAGAGAAACATCAATATGTGAGAGATACATTGATTAGTTGCTTCTCACATGCCTCCAGTTGGGGACCTGGCCTTCAACCCAGGCATGTGCCCTGATTGGGAATTGAACCAGCTACCTTTCAGTTCACAGGCCAGTGTTCAATTCACTGAGCCACACCAGCCAGGGCAAGCATGTGATCTTTTATCTCAGTTTTTGAAGCTTCCCACATCCTTTTACCAAGGGTATCACTAAAGAACCTTCTTCTCAGCCTCCTGTATAATTTCTTAGCTTCTACCTTCTTCACTATTCTGGTTACACAGGTCAGAGAGCTTGCCAGATCAAAATAAAGGAGGCAAGGAAGGTGCTTTCTCTTCTGCAAAGGCGACTAAACATTATCCCATTCTTTCCTATAACCCTCTTTAACAGAGTCTATGCATTTGTAGGGCCTCAGTGAAGCCTAGTATTGACAAGGGAGAGAAAATTCTTAGAGTCAGAATGTGAAAGCCTTTGGGAGAACTATAAAGAGGTATATTGTGAGATCAAGAAAGCAGGGCAATGTGGAAGGACGCTATGCAGTGGGAGGCCCTACCTTTGCCAGATCTGCCAGTGCCTCATATGTTTGTTCTGGTCCTGGCTGTAGCTTTGTACCTCCCATCTCCTGCAGCCTCCTGGGCCAGTATCATGATACCATCTGCTTTTGTCAACTGTTATGTCCAGACCCCTCCTGTGAGGTGTGGAATAATGCAGCCACTGAGGTTGATCAACTGCTGTTCTCAGAGGCCTGGAAGATGTTACTCCCCTTGTGTCTCTCTGGCTTCCATAGCTCCTGTGACTGAGTCATTGTTCACTCAGTCCCCTGCCTTCTCAGAAGTTCCTCCGAGACACCTAATACCACCTCCTCTGCCTGAGCCTTTCCTACTACCCCTTTCATTCTTTCCACTAACCCAATCACTCCCTTGGGAAATTTTCTGTTACCCCCACCACTGGGTCAGCCCCTGCCTCCAGAGCTTTTCCTCCCTTGAATTCTCAATTATGAGAGGCCTATTCCCCAACCCATCCCCTAAAGCTTCCCCCTATCCAACCACAATACACTCAGAAAGCATATCCTATTCTCCAACTAAGTCCACCATGTCACTTAATACCATCTTCTCACTTGACCCCTTTCTTTCCCAAGATATCAACTCCTTACCGCATTTGTCTCAGACAGTGAATACCACTGATTCATTTGCTTGTTATCATGTACTACCAACGCTTTCAGATTCACCACCACCAAACTGCACTTTGACTGCGAGTCAATGTAAATTGATTTCCATCTTAATGAAGCCTGTTCTATAGAATTCATCACCAGACAGTGTTGGTGGGTTATATAGTCATCTCCTAACAATCAGAGGCATTGACCATTTAAACTTGTCAATTTCAGACTTCTGTTGGTAGGGTTATGCCAAAGACCTGTTCCTTCTCACATAATTACACATTGATTTTTAGCAAGACTTTGTTTTCTTCCATTTATCAGAGTCATGTCTCTGGGAAGAATCTGCTACAAAGAACATTGAGGCCTGTACCCATTCTTTCCTTAGCCTTAACTTCCAGGTACTCTCAGAAAGACAAACAAACAAACAAACTGACTTTTCAGATTTTCACAAAGTAAGGAAAGGATGTGGGATCGCTTTCAAAACAAATGTGGTTGGAATATCAGTGGACAACTTCATGGAATTTACTGCAGCCACTGGATATACAGGAAACCACAGTCCTCAAAACTGGCTAGAATATCAAAGGCAAACCAGAGGAGCTGTGCAGTTGTCAACAACTGTTAAGACTCCCAAGGAAAAATTGTCTCAGAAATAGAGCCAGGTCTTCTGGGTTTTCCCTCTTTGCACAATGAGCCCCTGCTGACTATTCTCCTAGTGTATAGAGGTAGTTCCTCAGTAGAGTATCACACTGTTACTCAATGGAATCCATAATGTTTCTAAAGTCTAAACACAGGATCAAGAATCAACACTTCCCCATTCCCATCCCCTTCCCCTCCTCACTATACATCCTCAACCCTTGCCTCAAATCAAGCACCAATCCTAGCCCTTGTCTTTCACTCAAGTTCAGCCCCAGGCCCATCTTCCATACCAACACCCAATCCTACCATCTTTTTCCCCTTCCAAAATTAAAGACCGTCAATTGTCTTTCCATGGATCCCAGAATGAGTCAGACTCTAATATCTTGACTGAAAAGCAACACCTGGAATGGCATATGTTGCAAGTGCAACAGTAAGGTTTGTAACATTTAGTCCTTATCTCCATAAATTTCAAAAGGCCACTTGTCCTCAAGCTCCCAACCACCCACTGGTTAGCCAGTCACTCCACACCTATGCACTAGTCTTCATCCTTGCTGACTATCATCATATATCACCACTGAACCCAAGGAGAAACTGAAGCTCCACATTCCAAGGAGGCTACTCACACTCAGGTGCCCCCATGTCTATAGAAATCTAAAGTCTCTAGAATTGATTGTGCCTCAGTGTAAATTAACAGAAACTTCTCAACAGACAGGCAGACATACTCCGACAGCTCACAGAGCTTCAGGGTCAGAGTAGCAAGGACAAGCCAAGAGTGAATTCAGATTACCAGAAAGTTTGGGCTATAGAATTCCAACAAAGTTTCCACTAAGCAAGGACATGAGGAGGAATCTTAGACATGCATGTTCAGAAAGAGACAAGAAGAGGGCCCACAAAAAGTCTCAGAATGCTACCCAGTGAAGAATAGGAGAGCTGCCTCAGAGTCAAGAAATAACTGCGCGTTGCAACTCAAGGAATAACTTAGGGAATGAAGTAGTAAATAGTTTAGGCAAGGACATAAACCAGAATCAAATGAAAACCATTCTTAGATTACATTTGAGCAAGTTTTGGCAGATCACTGAGGGTAGGAGCCTTATTGGTACATGTCATTTATTGCTGGATGATAATACATCGCCTTCTTCTGGGAATTTTTAGACCAATATAAATAACACAAATTCAAGAAACACTATGGTAGGCAGGTTCTACTGTGAGATAGCCACTTTAGAGTTTTCTTTTCTTGATCCCAGAAACTGACAGGTGCTAGAAGTCCTTATTATAAAACTTTGTATGAATCAAAGATGGACCTACCCCTGAAGATTCTTGAATTCATAAAAAAACTATATGTTGAAAGAAACCAAAACATGGTCTCTTCCCCAATTTGACTTTTCCTCATTAGCCACCCTTATTTCTGGGGTGAATTCAAAAGCTGAGTTCTCTAAGCACCTTGAGGGAAGCTCTAAATCATTTTATGGGACCAAAGTGAAAACAACAAATTCAGTCCCCATCCTGAATTGTCATCTCCTGGCTTCCTCATCTTGGGCAATGAGGGATACTGGGTTTTGAAAACACCACATGCAGTTATCAACCATAATCTCGCAGAGAACATCCAGATAATTGTGCATGGCAGGCAGATTGTTAGCCCCTCATACACAGCACCATATACAAAGTGAGGCTGAGTAAGACTATACTGGACAACAGATGCAGCCCAGATGTGCCCAGGAAGCCTGATACAGCTGGACATGAGCCAAGGTATGAGAAAATGAATTCCAATGATAGAGCAGAAATGATTCAGTCATGGAAAAAGGACAGTAAGGAAGAATTTAGAATATTTTTCCATCACCAACATGTCCCAAGAGGTATTTAAGGCTCATGAGATGTGTTCTTTTAAATCACAATCTTATAACATCTTGAAGATACCAAACAACAAATGTCAATATGAGTAAAGTAGAACCTACTCTAATCACTGAATGTTCCCCACCAAAAATTTCAGTTTCCCAAGATTCTAAATTACAAGAGCCGAAAACCAGCTTCTCTGCAAGTTAAAGTTTAAATTGGCAAGCAGGGAATAGTGTCAGGCTCAAGGATTCCCCACTGACATGTCCTTAACTTCAGATGGCATGCCTTCCACATCCTCACTAACTCCATCCCAGAGCATCTCCAGTGGGGACATAGGAACTTCCCAGGGGTCTCATGTCCACGTGGAAAACAGTGGGATGAGCACAGAGTGGAGGTAGGAGTCCCAGGTCTCTAAGCATGTTTTAAGGGGGTGCCAGGATAACCATCCCCCCACTAGCTGGAAAGGAAGTGAGAACTCTGGCCCCCAAAGAAGGAGAATCTGGAAGTGAGGATTCAGGAACAGGAACATCTCAAGCCAGAAAGAAGAGCCACCCGTAGAGGACAGAGATATACCAGAATGAAGTTTCCTTCTGATAGTTACTTCAGAAAAATGATGAGGCAATTTTTGGAGTAGATAAACTCCAAGAGAAAATCAAATGGCAGAAAGCTTTCCAGCAAAGAACCAAGTCTATGTTAACACTGCACAGCACCAAGACCCAGCTGAAAGTGCAGCTATTTTTGGTAAATTGTGGGCTTCTTGAAGCTCATGAGCTGATGACAACCATGGGAAAGATCCCAGAGGAGAATGGGGCATACAAGTTCAAACCTGCCTTGCAGCCCCAGGTGCAGCCTGACCAGGGACATCCTTTTCACTCTCGTTCTTTCTCTGACCCACAGCAAGAGGAATGTGCAAGGACCAAGTGCTGCAACCAAGAATCTGTCTCTGCTGCCCAGAGTGACCCTCAAAGTGCAGTAAAGAGAAGAGTCAGAATCAGACACCCCCAGAATGTTGTGGCCTTCAAGGACCAGCTCTTCTGCCAGAGTCTACACCCTTCCCCACACACGGGATAGCATGTGCCCCATCCAAATCCCACAAATGTACATCCGCTTCACTAGGTTTCTCCAGCCACCCTCATCCCTAATGAAGACACTGTATTCAGAGATTTGACTCTTTTATGCAAAGAGAA
Source organism: Furipterus horrens (assembly GCF_987537825.1). Taxonomy (NCBI): domain Eukaryota; kingdom Metazoa; phylum Chordata; class Mammalia; order Chiroptera; family Furipteridae; genus Furipterus; species Furipterus horrens. The sequence goes on along the minus strand of NW_028327174.1, from coordinate 167,269,728 downwards.
AATACTTACAGGAGGAAAAATTTTTTCCTAAGAAATCATTTGGTCCTACTTGAGAAAGCCTCACAGTTTTCAAGCTAAATCATGCTCTGATGAGTACAATATTGCAATTTCAATCTTAGCACAACCAAAGGTATCAAATCCTCTTCAATAAGTGTTTCTTCTGTGGAGACGTGTTCTCTGTTGTGGGTTTTCTATAGTCCTGGACCTGTGCTCGGGAAAAGCAGGGTGTTAACTCAGCTCTTACTTATTTCTCTTTTAATTACTAAAAGAAATTGCCTTCCTTTGTAGCAAGCCTGACAGTGGCCTTCTCAGGTTAATCCTGAGGTTTTTTTTTTTTTTTTTTTACCTTTCTTAGATGTTGGGATTATAAAACATTTAATATGTATACTTTAAAAGTACAAAAAGCTTACTCTAAAACTTTCAGGCTATTTAAAATGAGAAGAACCCTGAAAGTCCGGAATTTATTTAAAACTGTCTTTTTATCAGCTCTCTCACTGTCTTGAACTATATACAGGTGTAGTGTGGGATGAGTTGCTCTGGCATAATACAGCCAGAATCTCCTCTTGTTGCCTCCAGATGTTTTGTAATTGGGAGTTGAAAATGGGGGTGTTTCAGCCCTGAGGTTAACGGTAGAGAGAAATTTTCCTCTTGGATTTTTTGGTGTTGAATAAAAGTCACCTGCTCTTAAGAGCTATTCTGCCTCACGAAGTTTGGGGTAATAGGTCATGATATCCACCTCTTAGATTAAGTTCTAATGACAATGTTCACCTGTTCGCCATTTCCCTTTCCATTATCCATAATGAAGGAGGAGGAAGAACAGAAGTTGCAACTCAAAAAACATGAGGGATACAAATATTGTCCTGAAAACAGTGACTTCCTTTCATTTAGAAAATGTTGCTGATTCTAAGTATCTCACAGGTGGGCAGTCATTGACTGGGATTTGTATGAATGTGATGTTTACTTATGGACACTGAGTTGGCCAGGGCAGGGTCTAGTGAGCAGAGAGGAGGAGCGCTCTGGCTGAAGAATCTAAGTTATGTGTGAATTTGTCTGGAAGACCTGTTTTGAGCTCTGCAACGAGGCTTTCCTGCTTGTGAGAGAACTTCGAAGAACAGGAAGAGATGTCTCTCAGGAAAATCTTTTCAGAATACCTAGCTTGGTAGCATTATTTCAGGATCAAGAGATCACCCAGCAATTCCTTGCAGACTTGGTCACGAGGCAGCCACACAGAATTTGAGGTGAAAGGATACCCAGAATAAAAGAAATCAATGGTAGAGTGGAAAAGACTGAAAAAAGTGAGGAGAAAAATAATGTCCTCATCATTACAACTCATGACCCCATCCTGGTCATCATTTCTCCCCAACACTAACTTACCTTGACCTCATCACCTAGAAACTAATCGGGACTTGGTAGAGGTAATAATATCATCTCAGCATAAGAATATGTGGGTTAATCATTTAGCATGAAGACAGTATTTCCAGAGATATTGTCAGGGAGGCTATCCTTCTATTTGCTGCATGCCTTTTAAGGCACCCTACATCATAAACCAGGTTACGGTACATTAGGAATGTTTTAGTGATCTCTTGCTGTATAACTAGTACTCCAATATTGCATGCCTTAAGAAAATACACATTTTTAGACATGGCTTTTAATAAGGGACTGATTCTTCTGGCATGAAATCCCACAATTAAGCATGCCTGTGCCACAAGTTTATGTTCTACAACTAACTGTCAGTCCCAACACTGAATAAACAGAACCCACTCATTCCTTCAGTGCTTAATATGTACTGGGCACTGTCTAAGCACTAGGAACGCACCATTGAAGGAAACAAAGCCCCCTATCTTGGTGGAGGTTTTATGATCGTTTTCATAGCCAAATTTCTTGCCTAAGTGCTCAGAACTGTTTTACCTCCTACAGCTTCTCCATATTCCAGATCACCACAGGTGAATCAAAAGTCATTAGATCAGAACTTTTTATCATAAAAACTTCAAATCAACAACAAAACCAAAACCAAAACATGAACCTCCATCCTTTCTTTCCTCTTTCCTTTCAATTATACTGAAAGATATCCCTTGAATGCTTTCATTGATTTTCCCAAGCTAGGATACATCCTTGCTTTCCTACTCACAACATTTCCCACTATGCACATTATTTGGTTTAATGACCTACCTTCCCAGAAAACCATGACTATATTTACTTCATCAAAACTGATGCACCTAGTGGAGTTCAAAAACCTCTGGAGGGATGTACAACCAATGGGAGGGATTTCTATGGGGAGGCTCCATCCAATTTACTAATCCCAAAATGCCCAAGAAGACCAGTGACGTACAGGGGTAGGGCCACATCCAGGTTTGGGGCCTGAGAGTCTAAGGTGTTTGGCTTCTTAAGGACTGGATCAGAGGGCCAGAAGTATAACCTTGGGCCTCTGGATCCTACTCCATTGCTTCTGGGTGTTAAGTTTTGAGATTTAACACAAATACAGGTTCTGATGAAGTTTTCTGAGCTCCCAGGTGACCTTTTCCCTCCCTTATCTGAAAGATGCTTCCTTCCAACCATCATTTCTATCTCCACCTACCTGGCCTTGTTCTCTCTCAGCCTCCCATTTCCCTGGGACTCCATGCTCCCACCCCTTCCCAGGAAGCTCAGAGAACTCAGGGTCAGGGCTGCGCATGATGGCCATGCCCCCTTTGCAGCATGCATTCAAGGGAAGGCCACAGAGGTGGTCATAGTAATACAAAAAATAAAAATATTGATGACTTTAAAGCTTTCACCTTGCACTGGCTGCCTGGCTCTATCTACACAAGTAACCTAAGTCTCAGATCTCATCTATTATGTGCAGAGGTACTAATATGAACTAATAGGGTTTTCCCTGAAAACTGGAATGAAAAAGTAAAAAATGGGCCTGGCTCCTGAAGCAATCAGCACATGGGCCTTGCCAGCCATCAGAGAGCCCAATGTGCTTGTATAGGTCAGTAGTACAGTGAGGTATCAAAGTGCCAGTCTTTGTTGGCAGCCGTCCGTCTCGAGAGACAATGGTGTAGCTTCTTAAGAGTCTATCTGCACCGCCGAAAATGGCTGTGCAGTCCGACTCGGGAGTGACCCGGTATCTGTCTCCTCCCGTGTTGAATCGACATCTTGCGATGACGCTGGAGTGTCCTCTCCAGTGAAGCTGAAGCTACAGAGCCTGGGCAGGGTGATATGGAGGGTCTGCTGTTGCCCATGCAGCAGACCCCCCCTCTCTTCGCAGCTGAAGGGTCCAAGGGAAAGACGGAGTCAATACAGCTTGGCTTCAGGTGCGCCGCAGGAGTTGCCGGTGTTGACTACAACGTCAAACCGCCTTAGGGACTCCGGCTCCGGATTTTCTGTCGGGGTTTACTCCCTTAGCCTTTCCCCTGAAGAGGTATGCCGCAAGGCAGCGGAGGTTTTTTGGAGTCAGAGTTTTCCTTCTCTGATGTGCCCTGACTGGAAGATCGAACCAGCGACACTTAGCTCGCAGGCCGACGCTCAATCCACTGAGCCAAACCAGCCAGGGCTGGTCTACACACAACATTAATAAGTTATCATCTCTGATTCCCTGCAGGACATTTTACTAGAGAAGGATGCTCATAGTCTTCTGTTGTTTTCCAGGGAGCCAAGAAGAGCTTTCACTCCCTTGAAACCCATCAGTGAATTTTGTAGGAATGGTTCCTGGGAACACCAGGTAATGGCCTATCAAGGCATTAGTGTCTCTGTACAGAGGTTAGAGGCAGGACCCCTTGTCACTTTGCAAGATCTAGGACAGTAGGACATGAACCTCTCCAGATGACAAGACTGCAGACATTTTAAAGGGTAGAATATCTTGGAACAGTTCACATTGCAGGTATTGATACATTCATGCATTTATTGAGGGCCTACTATGTGTCCTGCCCTGGCTGGTTTAGCTCAGTGGATTGAGCGTCGGCCTGCGAGCTAAGTGTCGCTGGTTCGATCTTCCAGTCAGGGTACATCAGAGAAGGAAAACTCTGACTCCAAAAAACCTCCGCTGCCTTGCGGCATACCTCTTCAGGGGAAAGGCTAAGGGAGTAAACCCCGACAGAAAATCCGGAGCCGGAGTCCCTAAGGCGGTTTGACATTGTAGTCAACACCGGCAACTCCTGCGGCGCACCTGAACCCAAGCTGTATCGACTCCGTCTTTCCCTTGGACCCTTCAGCTGCGAAGAGAGGGGGGGTCTGCTGCATGGGCAACAGCAGACCCTCCATATTACCCTGCCCAGGCTCTGTAGCTTCAGCGTCATCGTAAGATGTCGATTCAACACGGGAGGAGACAGATACCATGTCACTCCCGAGTCGGACTGCACAGCCATTCTCGGCGGTGCAGATAGAATCTTAAGAAGCTACACCATCGTCTCTCGAGACGGACGGCTGCCGCCGCCGCCGACGACTATGTGTCCACTTTCTTTCTTAATTACAAACTGTCACTATGTTTATCTTAGGAAGAGGTAGAAGATACACCTTTTAGAGACTGCTCCCCCATTAGAAAATATTATTTAGTAAATTTGAAATAAGGAAAAGTATACAAAGAACCTCATAGATTCTCATCCTGAAGATAAACACTGTTAAGTTTATGATGTTTCTTTTTCCAGATTTTGCTATTCCTATTTTTATATTGTGTGCTTAAATAATACATACTTAAAGGATCCCTATCGCAAACATTTTTATGTCATTATAAATGTTCATAAATAATATTTTTAATAATTATATATCTTATAAAGTGTCAGAATATTAACCTCTACTTTTGTTGACATTTGGATAGTTTCTAACTTTTGAAATTTTAGTATCTTCTTTGTCATATTTTCTCATAATTATACTTGCTTATAAATGGCCCTACTCCAAACAGCATAAAGCTTTCCCTAAATATCTGTCTTATTAACCCAGATTTCTTTCCTGAGCTGAATGCTCTTCTCTTTCTCTGTCCTCCTTAGAAGAGTTATTCACTCATGAAGGTAACTATTTAAGTGCTAGCCCTGAGTTTCAAGACTATAAAACCAACTCCTTGGTAAACATCTTCAATGTATGATCTCCCAAATATAACCTATGACCTTCCTCTGCTCCCAACGTTCTCTTTCTCTTCTTTCTCGGTGTGAATTAGTAGCACCTGGACACCCAGGCAGGAAAGAGCTATTCTGTACTCCTCCCTCTTCCTTTTCCCCAAGCTAGTCAGTTAATACGTGTTGAAATGAATAGAGTTCTCATAGTCCACTGCGTTCTCCTGAACAGATTGTAAGATCCTTTAGGTCATGAGTGCATTTTTGGAATTAACTTTTAATTATACTAAGAAATATATGTTCAGATTATCTGAATCCAAATTAAACCATTCTCATTAAGATTAATATCCTACACAGAGATGGCTAACAGACACATGAAAAGATGCTCAATATCACTAATCAGGGAAATGTAAATCAAAACCACAATGAGATATCACCTCACACCTGTTAAAATGGTTATTGTCACAAATAACATGTGTTGGTGAATATGCGGAGAAAAAGAATCCTCATGCACTTCCGGTGGCAATGTAAATTGATGCAGCCACTATGGAAAACACTATGGAGATTCCACATAAAGTCAAAAATAGAACTACTATATAACCTAGCAACACCACTTCTGGGTATTTTTCCATAGAAAATGAAAATATTAATTGAAAAATATATATGTATTTCTATTTTTATTGCAGCATTATTTGCAATAGCCAAGATATGACAGCAACCTAAGTGTCCATCAATAGATAAATTGATAATAAGGATGTGGTATACACACACACACACACACACACACACACACTGATATATTACTAAGCTATAAGAGAATAAAACCTTGCCTTTTGTGAGAACATTGATGACTCTACAGCGTGTTATAGTATGTGAAATAATCCAGAGAAAAATAAATACCATGTGATATCACTTACACCTGGAATCTAAAACACAAAGGAGAAACATTCTCATAGATACAGATTAAAGTGTGTTTAGAGGATGGGTAAAATAGGTGAAAGGGATTAAGAAGTATAGCCTAGGGAATATAGTCAACAATATTGGAATACTGTAACTATGAATGGTGTCAGATAGGTATTAGACTTATTAAGGTAATCAGTTTGTAAAGTATATAAATGTCTAATCACTATTTTGTAAATCTGAAACTAATATAATATTGTATGTCAACTGTAATAAAAAAAATTAAGAAAAATTAAAAAGAAATATAAAAATAAAGACCCACTGATCATCCCTTTCTAGGTTAACACTGTATTATCACTATGATCTGTTTGACATGCATTCTGTGCTGTGCATTGACCTAGAATATGTATAGTTCATTGATTTGACATAAAATGGTATATTGTGGATATTGTTTGCAGTATGGTTCTTCTATACAATTGGTATCTTATCACTCTACCTATAATAGTGCATATAAATGCACCTCATTTCTCTTAGCTGCTGTATAGTATTTCTTTAAATGGATTGTCAGCACTTTTTTATTAGATTGTTGCACATTTGTTTCCCATATTTCATTATTATAAATAATGCTGCCAGGAACATCTATCTATATGTCTCATTACACATATTTTCAAGTGCTTCTCTAGAGTATATACTTAGAAATGGAATTTCTGGGTCAGGCTGTTCTCATTTTTAAAAACAAGTATTTATTTACTTAAAACATTTAATGAATAAAGTTTTTGAATAGAGAGTAAATGCATATGGAGTAAAACATCATGAAAAGTTGTATAACCAAAAGTAGTTCATTTTAGACTGAAACAGTTCCTCAGTTGATGCTTGATTCCCATAAAAGTTAAATGTTTTAAGCTGTCTAGTCTATAGTACAGTATGCCTTTAAACTTGGGTGTGTTTCATGTTTCCTCACGTTTAGTTTCAGATTATGTCTTTGGTGGGAACAGCACACAAGCGAGGCTGACATTTTATTTTATCCTATCAGTTCCTGTATGATTTTCCTTAATCCCATTACTAATGATGCCTAATTTAATCACTTGATTAAGACGTTGTCTGTGAGACGTTTATACTGTGAAGTTTTCTTTTTTCTTTGTAATACTATTTTGTGTAGTGGTACTTTGAGACGATAGATAGATAGATAGATAGATAGATAGATAGATAGATAGATAGATAGATTTTATGCATCAAACTCTTCATTCATCCATTTATATTAAGATGGGTTCATGGCTTTCTATTTTGTTTCTTTTAGTGTTCATATTGTCACAGCTTACACAGCGGGAGTCACTAAAAACTGGCTTCTGGGTTCTTTTGACAACTCCATCATTCTTTGAACATCTTCTTACTTTCTCATACAGCATTTCTCAGAACCATCTTGTAATTTCCCCTGTACAAGTCTTGGAGTCAATGCTCTTTAGGGGAACTGATGTTTCTTTAGCAAATGCTGCTTTCTGGTAATGCATTTTAATAAGCCTTTAAAAAAATCTGGACACCAAACTCCTGGCTAGAGTAACTGGAACCTATAATTTTAAAATAGGGTTTCTCCCAAGGCAGGTTTTTACCCATTAGTGGGTAATATAATAATTGTGGGGGGGTTGTGATAAGCACTTAAAAAATAATGAAACAAAATGGAATAGATAGATAATATTAGTGTGCATTATATTTAACAAGGATCAGTAAAATTTTATAAAAACATTTTTACTAGTTCTGTTCATGTTTCTTTATACTAATCTATGATAAAAATTATCATATGTTTCATGTATTTTATGAGTTTCTGTCAAAAGAATTTAAAGCTATCTGAAGCAATATTGTTGTATAGCAGTTTGAAATGAAGCCCTGACTACATGTTCAAAATATAGAAGTGTAGAAAAAATAGATATAACCATTAGTTACATATTTTAAGGGGATTGGTGCATTCCTTTTGCCTGTGAAGCCTAGCCCTGAAATGCCTGGGCATTTTCCAAAGGGCCAGTTCATACCAATAAATGGCAGGAGCCCAAATGCTATCTGCCTGAGAGGGTCTGAGGTAGCATGTTACTCATCTAGCCTGTGTTACCTCTGTTGCCCTGCTGTGCTTGGAAGTAGGAAGTACTGTGTTTTCCATAACCAGCTTAAAAGGACCCAGTTTTCCCAAGGTTTCAGTCTGCCAGTAAGGTGGCAGCACACTTCTCCGCCAGTAGTAGGACCTGACCTGGCTTGGACAGCCGCAAAAACTCTAACCCTTAACTCCCCTCTTTAGTAGAGAACCTCCCCTTTCTTTCCCAGTGGGTCTTGGTAAGATGGACAACAGCATTAAAGGTCGTTGTGTTTTATCATACCGTGTGAGTCTGTGTTTTTGTTTGAAGACTCACTCACAGAAGAGTTCCATTCCTGGAATTGAAAGATTAATCCTTAACCACAGTAAGGCAGTGACACATCTTCATGCTCTGACGAGCTTTGAGGAGAGATGCCACACCTTTCCCCATTGATGGATGCCCCTTTTGGAGGACATGTGATGTCCTCAGCCAGATTTTACTCTGTTGTACTAACATACTTCAGAACCAAATGAAACCTTAGGGCAGAGGAGAGGGGACATTTAATTATGTTGGCCACTCAGAGGGTGAGGGGTGCCATATGGGGTGGGAATAGGTTGGCAGTTGTGAGGGGTTGAGAGAAAAAATGACATTTAAACTGGACCTTGAAGGATTTCCTTCAACAATGAAGAGAGTGGGAGGGGTGTGTGTGTGTGATAGAGTTTTACAGAGCAATGGAAGGACACAGAACTCTGTGCTTAGTTGGATTTAGAAAGAGAAAGACACTTGCATTGTTGGGATCTGGGAACCAGCTAGAGGGGGAGGTTTGAGAAAGGGTTGAACAAATCTCACTTCCCTTTTTCATCAATGAAAAAAAACAAAGAAATGGAAAGTTTAAGTGGCCCACTTGGAGTCCACAAGGATAAGAATGCAGAGAATAATGGAAAATGATGCAGAGGAAAAATATAATACTTTGAGATGCTAATAAGGACAAAGTTTTCTGGTTTTTTTTCTAAGCATATAAATGATTTTATCATGATTTTAGACTGCAGATGTCAGAAAATGTAGCACTGAGGACCTGCTTTAGCAAAGGTGTTAAAAGACATGTTACTTTAATGTTCTATGCAGACAGGTCAGTGTGGGCGAAATGGGCCTGAGGCTCATGCCTCCAGTTTGTGATCTGATATAGAATCACTGCTTCTTCAGTTTTAATTTTAAGAAATTTTATTTCCAAATTTTTGGTGATTAACTTTTATCATATGATTACCTATATTCTGTATGCTTAAGGATAATTTCATTGACCTGGGGCTAATTTTTTTTCTTCTATAGAAATACAAGTCCGATTTTTTGCCAAGAGACTCAATGGGAAAATTCTACTTTATCACTAGTTTTAAGTAATTTCATTATTCTATATATCAATTACCATTATATTTGGCAGACCTCAGAAATGAAAATATATACTAAATATTCATCCTCTGCCAATTCCACTGAGTTTTCTACCTGTCTTTATCCTGACTCCTCCTCAGGGGATACCTTCATAGCTGAACTATCCCTCCCGTTTATTAATCACCACATTGTGTGTGTGGGGGGGGGGGGGATGCTGGGACAAAGCCTCCAGCCCTCTTATCCATTTCAATGTGGCTTCTCATTTATATCCTTAGTTATATGATTTCTGTTCAGCTAGCCTTCAGGTGACTCTCAGTGATGGTTGTTCCATAATTTAGTTGTGATTTGGATGTGTTCATGGGAGAAGGTGAGCTCGGGGTTTACCTACTCCATCATTTGACTCCACCCCTTCATGTTTTCAAACATTTTAAGGAGGTCTACAAAGGTTTCTGCTAAGCTTTTCACTGTGAATTTTCTTGAATGTTCTTCTTTTTTTCTCTTGTAGTTTCCCATTTCTCTTGCCTCTTCTTCAGCTATGTGTTCCCATTCTAGTTCCAACAACTCCTCATTAGTCAATTCTTCAGGAACCACCTCTAGGAGCTCCTCAATGTCATCCTTATCCACACCCAGGTTAAAGTTCTTTGGCATCTCAACAACAGCCTTGCTGATCTCTGCAGCCTCCTCATCCTTGGCAAATTCTTTGAAATCATGAGTGAATCTTTTGAATATCTTCTTCCAGATGCCATTTATACCCTCCTTGGCAACATCACCCTAAGCCCAAGCAAGTTTCCTGATGCAGTCATATGTGTCGTAATGCTTCCAGAATTGCATCAGTGTCTTCTCAGGTCTTCCCCAGTTGCAGCAACAGCCTGGGCAAAGATCCTCACAGCTAGTTGGCCTTAAAGCCTGCTATAACTCCTCAATCTGTTGGTTGGAGCAAAGAGCTGGTGTTTAGAGGGAGAAACACCACTTTGATATTGGGATGAATATCACCAATGAAAGGAGGATCTCCAGGAGTATTATCAAAAATAAGCAAAATCGTGAAAGGTATGTTATTCTCTAAATATTACTTCTCCATTTCACTGACACACAAATTCAGGAGAGCATCTTAAAAGGGGAACTTGGTCATCCATGGTTTTTTATTGCTCCTTTAGTACAATGGCAGCATGTGCTTACTGATATGCTTGAAGGCCTTGGGGTTCTCAGTGTGTCAGATCACAAAGGATTTTACTCTGTAGCCTGCAACACTGCTCCCAGACAAGAGTTCTATCCTGTCTTTGAAAGCCTTGAAACCTGGCATTAACTTAGCGTCTTTATGGATAAAAGTCCTTTTAGGCATCCACTTCCAGAAAAGGCAGGTTTTATTCATATTGGCAAGTAATATTCCAATCAGCTTATCTATAGTTAAAGAATATCTTCAGTTGTTATCACATCAACACTCCCATATTCATCACTCACTTTCATATTATATAATGAATTCTTGAATCATTTAAACCACTAAAAACTAACAGTAAGTTCAACATCGTTGTCAGGCCCAGTCTTTTCTTTCAATACTGCAAACAAATGTCTTGCTTTGGCCATGATCATAATGATGCTGAGAGGGATAAACTCCCATGTCTGGTGCTCAGGTGACTAAAAGCTTTTCCATGCCTGATATAGGCTCTTCTCAAAGTTTTGGTAGTTTCATTGCTTTCAATAAAGCATATGCTTTAATAGTTTCTTTACTGTTACTTTACTCTTCCTCTTCAGGATCATAGCTATGGTGGAATGGGACATGCCTGACTGACAAGCAATAATCATCACTGATTTCCTACCTTCATAATTCTTAATCACTTTTAATTTTGCTTCCAGGTCAATCACTCAATGTGGCTTCTTCCTGGCAGTTTTAGCAGTTGATTTTGTATGCTCAGGAACCATGATGAGCAAAACAACATGAAATTAAAGCAAGCACAAGAGGAAATAATGCAATCAAGAAACAAGGTAAACACAGGATGCATGTGGCTGCTCCCGGCATAACATGGCATACCATTTTACAGCAAACTTCTTTCACAAGTAGAAAGAGTATACTTTAAAATAATGATATATGTGTAGTATAATAAATACATAAACCAGTAACATAATAATTTATTATCATTATCCTGTATTATGTACTGTACATAACTGTGCATGCCATATTTTTATAGATATGGCAGTGCATTAGTTTGTTTAAATCAGCATCCCTATGAACATGAATACTGCACTGCATTCTATTTTGATGGCTAAAATGTTGCCAGGTGATTTTTAAGCCCATTGTAATCTTTTATGACCACCTTTGTACATGTGGCTTATCACTGACCAAAATGTTGTTATGCGGCGCATGACTGTAGTAAACTGTATTTTTAAGGGGGAGCTTTCATCCTACAGAAAACTGGAATCATGTTGAATACTTTGTGTTCAAGAATGCATCAAATTAGATAACACATAAAAATAGTCACTCTCAAGATAATTACTGCTGAAGGCGACACATCAACACTTTGCTTTTGTCCTCACTGCTCTGACTCTGCCCTCCTCTCTGCCTGTGGCGCACCTGGCATGTTTCTCAAGAACTGGAACATAGGAAATAGCACCCCTCCCCATTCCTGCCTTATTCTCTACTAAACTCTGGACTAGTAAATAATCATTCACCAATAACACCTTTGGCATAGCACTCATTTCTATTTAGTTTCCTTGGCAAAATTGCCTTCAAGAACTGAAGGGTCTGAGATTTTACCAACTCACATGCTAACAAGTTTTCCTGCCACAGCTTCTTGATTGCTGGAAGAAGGCATAAGACTCCTAGGTCACGGATGAAGGACAGTTTATAATTCACAGCAATATCAGTAGTCAAAGCATTGGCATTTTTACAGCAGTTCTATGAACCCCAATTCCCACAGGGTAACATGAAGGCCAGATGACATCTGCTTACACAGAGGGCTGCATTACAAGAGAGGAACCCTGAGCTTAGGGAACTGAAATCTTTAATAATGAGCACCAAGCATGGCTTCCCTTTAGTCCAGAGGGATACATCATCTTTATTATACTGGACAGTAAGCATGCCTGCCCTTTGCTCCTGAGGGAGATACTATTCCTACCTACTAAGGCTCTTCACTATAAATATCCTTGAAAAGACAGCCTGAAACAAAGCAGGAAATGCCTTGCTCATAAGATGTGCAGAAACATAAGAGATCCATGGAGGGTTGTCTTCCAAATGTTATTTAGATATGTAATATCTAAAAAGTTGTTGGAAGCAAGATAACACAGAGGCATGTGGGTTGTATTTCAGGTAGCATCCTGGGCCATGATCAAACCAAATAATGACATCTGAGGCCTTCTGACTGCTGGCTTCATATAGTGATTGAAACTTAAATGCCATGAACAGAGACCAAAAAAGGAATTTCAATGCCCTCCTTGACATCCACCTTTATGCACATAAACAATATACTAAATTTTTTGAGAACTATGTTTGTCTTATTCTCTGCTATGTCACCAAGTTCCTAAAACAATGTCCATGAGACATACAATAAATATTTACTGGTGGATTAACAAATGAATGAGGGTAACCTCATTACTTTTCAAGCATTTTAGTAGTAAAACAAATTTCTCTGATTAAATAATGATCGCAGTAAATTTATTTGATTAATCAAGAAGTATATGAAGTACAGTTTGGGAACACTATATTTCTATGTATCTCTTCAGAATTTAAAAAGAGTACTTTCTTCAAATATATATGACATTTTGAAAAATGTACACATTTAATTTTCTTTAATATACATATTGAAAGCTCTCTGTATATTTGCTGTGATTATGAACAGATGGAACTAAGAGTGAAAAGGAATGAAAGAAGAAAAGAATGGATGAAATTATATTCTCAGTATTCCTTGTGTGATATTAAAAACATGAGCCATTTTGTTTATAGACAAGTAAAAATGTTTCAAATATACAAAAGGATATACACCTCTTGGGAGAAATAAGGGAGATGATGGAGAAGAAAGGTCACAATAAAGAAGAGACAGTTCCCTAATCTGCCATAAGGTGGTTCCATCAGTCCTGTACAGTTTGGTTCCCACTGAGAATGGGCTGAGTGAGTGAGAGGAGGGGCAGTACCTTAGAGTAGGCCGACAGGAGAGGGAAGAAAAGCTCAACTCACTTTTAATAGAGTTTACTCTCTTGTAGTCTCACCTAAGATAATTCCCTTGTAGCTAGTTAAGAGATGTCGATTTACTACCAAAATCAGTAAATAGCAACTCAGGATTTACTGTTTGTGATTTATCAGTTTTCAAGGAACCAAACTATTATGTAACAATATGACAACTAAATTAAGAGCAGATGGAATAGGAAAGAATCCTCAAAGTCAATCATTAGAATTTTCATTATTCTTGTTGTGTTTGTTTTGGATTAATGATCAATATGTTTAGAATAAAAAGATAAGTAGTTTAATAGATATCCTCTATAGTTGTAGGCAGAAAATGTTGTTACATTTTGGCAGAGTCCAATCTCAAGTCTTGAAATCTATATTCACTTAATATCATGAAGAGTAGTTGAGGATTATTGTCTAAATATGAAATGATAGTTTTATGATACCTTATAATTTTGATAGAAATTTTACTTTTGATAGTTTATCTTACACCATACATACTCTTTGGTTTTAAGACTATTGAATATCTTACTGATTTTTGTGTGCATTTCTTGTAAAATACAGATAAATGCATCAATGAATATGCATAATACATATACATATGTATATAGCATATACATAATATTCAGTAGAAATAAATTCACATGGCAACCCTGACACTCCAGCTACCATAATGTGCAGTCTTATTTTCCTTCCCTTGAATTTGGGCTGGTCTGTGACTTAATTGACCAATAGAGAATATATAGTGACCTAAAAGTCTTCTTATTTCTGTCTTGCTCCCTGGGATCCCTGAGTGCTGTGTAAGAAGGAACTCCAGAACAGACCAGCCACCAGACGAATTTTTCCTAGAGACCCAATCAATGCCACATGGAGCAGAACAATCTCCTAGCTGAGCCCTGCTCAAATTTCTAACTCAAAAAATCATGAGACATAATAATAAAATGATTGTTATTTTAAGCCACTAAGTTTTGGAGCAAATTGTTTGAGTAATATAATCAGAAGATAATAATATATACATATTTATACACACACATGCACATACCTAGGTGGTAAAAATATAAAATTGTGTTTTTTTTCTAAATACAGTAAATCACAAGGCTAAATTAGTATCCTTGTGATGCTACGAAACCATTGATTTTTGAGGCCTTACTGACACTAAAGGAGTCTTTAACAAATAAATCTTTTTGCCATACACATATGCTTACAAAATTTTGTTTTTCAGCTTTGATTATAAATCTAATTTGTATAACCAAAACCCATTAAAAAATAATACTAGGACTTCTGGCCAAGATGGAGGCATAGACAGACATGCTGCTTCTCCCTCCACAACTAAGAAGGAATACAAGTACCTCAAAACTAGAAACAACCAAAAGTTCCAGAAAATCAAAGTGCATGGAAGTCCAGCAAACAAAGATATAAAGAAGAAATACTCATCTAGCAGGTAGGAGGGGTGGAGCCGGGGTGGAGAGGATTCAGTGTGGTGGTGGCAGCAGTGGCAAAAGCAGCAGACTGGTGGAAAGCCCAGTTACACGTTTTAAAAACTCAGGTGAGACACTTGGGGAGCATTCCCAGCTCTTCACCAGACCACGTAGCTCTGTCCCAGCACTGGGGAAAATCAAGCCTCATTGCTTTTGACTGTACAAACCAGTGGGGGTTGGGATGGAGGCAGAAACTGCCCATCTCAGCAGAGCCCACTTGTTTAAAGGGCCCCCATGATCCTAGAACATCTACAGACCCACCCACTCTGGGAACGACAGCCAGGGCAGCAGCTAGAGGGGTGCCAGTCCAGTGTGGAAGTGGGAAAAGTGTCTGGAAAAGGGGCGAGTGCTGGGCAAGCAGCATTGTTCCTTCTCAGACCCCTCCCACACATACAGCGCCACAACATGGTGAAACAGGTTGCCTGTTACTGACAAATACCTAAAGCTCTGCCCCTTACAATGTAGTAGAAGTGACAGCTCTACCTGGGACATGGAAGCAAACAAACACAGGAGACTTCTGACCTAGACTGACATGCTCCATCTCCCTCTACAACTAAGAAGGAATACAACTACTGCAAAACCAGAAATAACCAGAAGTTCTAGAAAATAAATGGAAGTCCAACGTATGAAGTTATAAAAAGGTGGTGCTCGTCCGGACAGGTAGGAGGGGCAAAGCCAGGGATGAGAGTTCAAGCTGCGCTGTCCACAGCAACAACAGCAATAGAGGCAGGACAGTGGTAAGCACAGATACCCGTATTTAAGGGGAGGCGAGAAGCACCTGGGGAGCACCCCTGGCTGCAGACCAGACCCGTCAGCTTGAGACTCCAAAGCTGGGGAAAGCAGACCCCCATTGCCTTGGACTGTGAGGCCCGGAGTGGGTGGGGATGGAGGAGGAGGCTCCCGGTCTCTCAGCAGAGAGTGAACGGCAGGAACCCATCCTGGACCTTCACCCCCGCAGAAAATGCCACAGCGTGGTGAGACTGGTTGCCCGGTTGTGACGAGTGCACGAGGCTCTGCGCCCTATAGCATAGGAGGTGTGACAGCCCTGCCGAGGAAACAAAGGTAAACACAAAATGGTCAGAATGTCACAGATCATGATAGAGATCCCGGTGATGCAGCTGACGAGACAGCAAATATCTAATCTAATGAAGCATCAGATAGGAAATATTTCTGAGGTTCAGTTCAGAGCTTTGGTTATAAAAATGCTTACAGACCTAACAGCAGATCTTAAACAAGACAGGGAAGGAATGAAGGCTAGTCCTGCTGAAAGGAACAAAAACACATACGAAACTAGTGGTGAAGGCAAGAAAACCAGGGATCAAATCAACAAATCGGAACATAGGGAAGGAACAAACAGTCAACCAGTGCAGAATAGGAAACAAGAAGTGAGAAAAATGAGGAGAGTCTCAGAAACTTATCGGACAGCTATAACTGGGCCAACATCTGAATCATAGGGTTGCCAGAAGGTCAAGAAGAACTAGAAATTGAAAAATTATGTGAAAAAATAATGAAGCAGAACTTCCCTAACTTGGGAAAGGAAATAGATTTGTAGGTCCAGGAAGCACAGAGAGTTCCAAAACAACTGGACCCAGGGAGAACCACATCAAGACACATTATAATCAAAATGTCAAAACTTAAGAATAAAGAGAGAATCTTAAAAGCAGCAAGAGAGAAGGATAGAATTACATACAAAGAGGTTCCAATAAGGCTATCAGCTGATTTCTCAAAAGAAACTCTTCAGGCAAGAAAAGACTGGCAAGAAATATTCAAAGTAATGAAAAGCAAAACCTACGACCACAATTACTCTATTCAGCAAAGCTGTCATTCAGAACAGAAGGGCAGAGAAAGTGTTTCCAGGACAAAGTAAAACTGAAGGAGTTCATCAGGTCCAAACCACTGTTATATGAAATGTTAAAGGGACTTGTTTAGAAGAAGGAAGATCAAAACTATGAACATTAAAATGAAAACTGTATCACAACAACCAACAACAGAAGCTAGGGAATTGAAACAAAGGCAGACTAAGTAGGCAATGAGAGTGGGAAAAGAATTATAGGTATGGGGAACATTTTGGGGGGATGTCAGTGGGGAGGGGGAAGAGGGGAAAGGGAATGAGATAGTACAGGAATTAAGAAGCATAATAGGAGGGAGTGGAGTAGATAGGAAGCTGTTGAGAAGAACTATATGCACAACCAATGGGCATGGACTAAGGGGGGGGCAACTGAAGGGAGAGGGGTCACTGGGTGGAGGCAAACAAAGGGAAAAGAAATTGGGACAACTGTAATAGCATAAACAATAAGCATATTTTTAAAAAGTCAAAAATACTAGATCTTATTATACCAACAATATTCCTACAGGAGAATGATTATTAAATTGCAGGGCACCTTGAATGGTAGTTTTGCCCTATGGAAGTGTGCACAATACAGAGAAGATACCAAATCCACAGAACTAAAGCCAAACTCTGGATTCAGTCAATATGGTAATTATAGAGTCAGCTTGTGTTAAAAGTCATACAACTTCAAACAAGGTATATGTTTTGTCTTGGCCTCAGTTTCTTTTTTAATGTAAATATTTAGTACTATAGATTAGAACTTATGCAAACATATCCAGATCCAGGTCTCTAAATTCACTGAAAATTGTACTTACAGTGCTCCTATGTAATTTGAGGAAGAAAGGAAACAATATGCACCAACCACTGAGTTCTGAAACCCAGGAAAGACTGAGCTCTGTGGAACGAAACTGCCATACAAAGCCTCCAACATTTGTAATTATTTTTGGTATGGCCACTGAATGATTGTGTATGAACCCAACCTTGAGTGCCTTCCATCAAACATTTTCAACATTTGAGCGAGAGTACTAAACCAGGAGGACATATTCTGGAACAGATCAAGATTGTAGGCCTAACTACCAAGTTATGAGAAATACCAAGGAAAGGCACATGTTAAATGATACCAGAAGGTTTTAGTTAGTGAAATTTAGATAATGGGAAACTATATAGACATTTGTACAACAATTATAACAAAGAGAGACAGAGAGTGATTGAGATAAGAGAAAGGAGAAGCTTACAAATAAAAAGAATTTGAGATGTATTAACTGATTATAATTGGAAACATTATTTCAATCTTTATTTGAGCAAATAAACTTTAAAAAAATTAACATTTTGAGATAATCGTGAAAACCTGAACAGTGGGTATGTACTGTTATTTAGATATTACTGTTAATTTCTAAGTTGACCTAGTGCTTTTCAGCTATATTTTGAGGGGAAAAAAAATCTTTATCTGTAGAGATACATGCTGAAGTATTTATGGACTGAATGATATGATATCAGGGATTTGCTTTAAAATAATCAGGCTGGAGAAGGATGGATAAAAGTGAACAAAATTGGACATTAATGGATAATTACTCAAGTGGGTTAATATTATACTTGCTGCTTTTGTATTTGAGACTTTCATAAAATTTTAAAGCACAGCTAAACACACTAACATTAAATTTAAGGGGAGAAAAAATCATAGTAATAGAACATGGGAAGCATGCATCTAGAATATTCTTTCTTTGAAAATCCTTGCTGATATTATGAACTAAATGTGAATAATATCTATTAACCACAAAGTTCCCATGAAAAGAAATAGGTGTGATTTTAGAACTCTTGATGGAAATCACCTGGGGAGAATCACTGGCAACCCATGGCATCGAAGCAAAAGTTTTACTCAATTTTAACAAGAGTTTCTGCAGAAGCTTCTTTGCTTTATCAAAATGTTGTCAGGAAGAAAGTTGCATGAGTTTTTTTTGTTGTTGTTGTTGCTTTTTTTTTCCCACCTGTTGGTCCTGGGTCTTTGGGTAGAGCAGGGAAATTCTAAACCATTTACAGCATTTGTGTCCAGAAAGAGATATTTTATATAGGTTAATAGGTGGGTGGCATTATTTTTTAAAATCCCTCTGTTCTGATGAAGAAGTCTAACTCATAGATGAGGCAAGTCACTATCTCTTCAAAGATAATAATATCTACAGACAGAGCAAAAAAATGGAGAAATTGTAAACACAATTAAGGTTTTTAAAAAATTCATGTCTATCTTTATACGAAGTTTTCAAATTGTCCCTTGATGGCAGTAATCAAAATAGAGAATGGAAATACACTATTCTGACACACATGTGTGACACACACACACACACACAATGCAAGAGTGATAGCTGATGGATTGTGATGGTTCTTTTCAGCCCCAATTATGCTTGATAGCATTCCATTACCTTCATGCTTATTTTAAAATTCCCTTGACACAGATTGATTAAAGGCATGAACCTCTATGAACCTATGAAAAATTTATGGATTTTGAAAGAGCTTTAACACATACCATTTGAGCACAAATCATTTCCTAGCCGTCACTTTTTCCCACAATCTCTCTTATGTTGGTAATGCATGTTTAATAATCAAAAACTGATGCTAGGGATTACAGCATCAAGATGTTACAGAATAAAGCAACAACAACAACAACAACAAAAAGACAAAGAAAGAAATTAGATTTGTATGATTTTAACTATTCTTTAATCTGCTTCTGGGCAACAAGAGTGATTTGTGTCAGCCGTTATTGCATTAAACTTTAATTTTCTTCCACCAGCACAGGATTATATAAAGGGGTATTGGATTGCACTCAGCATGGATTAGCTGAGCACTGTCTCTGCTGCCAAGGAGCAAATGGATTTTCTTCCTTCTTTGATTTATATTTTTATTGCTGTTTTCCCCTCCTTCTAATTCCCATTACCCTTCTGTTTGCCAGCACTGAGATACCCTGTAGGAGCAGAAGAAAGGCAGGCAGAATTATTGGCTTATTGCATATATTTATATTCCAAGGCTTCTCAGTCATCTATGTCAGAGGAATAAAGTAGCCTGCAGCATGGAGACTGAATGCCAGGTTTATACTATAAAATTAAAACTTTTTAAAGGTAAAAAGTCACCTTTTACCTGCTTAAAATTCAGCAAAACTAGCTGGGTTTTGCCTTACTTCTGATATCCTGGCCGTATCTCATAGCAGATGGAGAAAACTTCTGTTGAAATAGACACAAGATAAAGATCCTGCAGCTCCTTGTGCTCACAGGTGGGTAGACACAGCAGAGGCTTTGAGATTCAGGAGGGAAAAGAGGCTCTCTTTGGCGTTCAGGCTTAGAATCTTTGAGATAGAAACTTGTTTCAGGAAACAAAAGCAAACGCCTCCTTGCTTTTGGAGATCAGCATGGAACCTGGAGGGGGCGCTAAGAACATGGCTCTAAGACCAGTGGAGCCAACGGTTGACTTGGGCTGAGCCAAGAGGACCAAGGAAACAAGAACCATGGTGATACATTTGGTCTGCAGAGATCTCTGGATTTCTGAGGAAGAAAATCAGTCTAACTAATTTCACTTTTGGTTTTGGTTCTCAGAGATCTCTTGAGAACTGATAACGAATTTCTGGGTCTCAGAAGAGTGGCAGTGAGGGAGCAGCTCCACAGCAGATGACACTCAGCAATACTTCTCAGGAAAAATCCAGACTGCCAACTTGGGCCTGACACTTTTGACAGTGAGCAGCCCCTGCATTGGAACTGGGATTTAGTCTCAAAGAAAAAAAAACCCACAAAGTGTTGGACCAAAACAAAGAAGAATGGATGATATTAAGAGAAATGTTTCAAAGAGCAAAAGCAAGAACAGAACATGACTAACCACTCCCTATAGCCACAGGCAGAAGATAACATTGGAATAAACTGTAGCCTCAGTGTTACAATGCCGGACCGCCCAGGGACCACAAATAGCAACCCTCCACCCTTTTCTTATCCAATAAAAGCTCAAA